>NC_069720.1:802773-817595 GCF_027358585.1 Pangasianodon hypophthalmus
GTTGCGTTCAAGTTGCTTTCGGCACAAATTTAATTCCATACGATACTAGGTGATGCTCTGTGACATAATCCTGGTGCTAATGAACAGATGACGATGATGGATGAATTTTACGATTAATGATCAAAGCAAAGCAAAAGGCAGACTGGGAAAATATCAAGAGGAGGAACTACAGCATCTTTTTAACGATATCGTAACCTGATAAAATATCTTTACGGTGTTTAGACAGTGTGTTTAATTGAGAGCGTGAGGACTGCGAGCTTGGGCGTTAAAAATGAGCGCAAGGCGGCACGAAGATCTTCATCGCTCTGTGTTGCACATTAGAGAGAGCAGTTCAGTTGTGCGAGCACTGAGACACGCCCACTGCTCTGCGCTCTCAGGTCTGTTGTCCTCACGCTGTTTAAACTAACGAATGAAATTAAACGGATTAAACGTACTCGTACTGTGTCTGGGGGGAAAAAAATGGCTTAATCGATGCATTAGAAGTCCGTATTAATGCACATAATTGTGTTGTAATATTTTTAAGCTGAATTGCGTGAGTTAATTAGGCTAAAAAAAGTTACACTGGAGGGTAAATTCGTCCTTCACTGTCACAGTTCAGTCGCTCTGTTAGCTGTTGGAGATAAACGTGAACGAAAGACTTGTTTAATGGCTGAGAGTTTATATGGAAGCTGAAACGATCTCACACCGAGCTGCTCGCGAGTGTTACGGCGAATTCAACCAGAAGAAGATTTAAACCAAGAAGATTCAGGCTGAACATGAAACAGGACTCGGTTCTGGAAACTTCCCAAGCAGTTGAAAGTTGTAAATCCCCTCTCAAAAGGCCGCCCACTCTTGACCGCGAGCAACGAGAGTTAAAAAAGAGAGAGAGAGAGAGAGGGAGAGACGGATGTAAGAAATTTGGGAAAGGAGGGAGGGAGCGAGGGAGCGAGGGAGGGAAACAAGTGGAAAAACCCAGAGGTCACAAAGTCAAACCAGACATTTTCTAATTCTGACCAAACTCTCCTGTGCTTTCTGCTTCTCTCTCTCCCTCTCTCTCTCTCTCTCTCTCTCTCTCTCTCTTTCTCTCTTTCTCTCTTTCTCTCTCTCTCTCTCTGTAGCTCTCTAACGCATAAGACATGGATTAAATTTAAACTCTGGCTTTGAACTACAGCCAGCGAGCAATCCGAAAGAAATGGACGATTTTGTAAACAGAAACTTGCATGCTAACCACAAACCACAAAGACTCCGAGACCTCCAACTGCAGCAAACAAACTGGTGTGTGCAGCTGAAAAGGAGACGCGAGTTAAACCAGAGAATGTGAAAGCAACGCTGATGAATCACACAAGCCCCGCCCCTCCAGTAAAACGAGCCAATCGCCTTGTTGGCTGAGACGTTAGTAGAAAACGGCTATCGGATTCACACACTAGCAAGCGACGGAGTATGTGTGCGAGACGGAGCTGCGATTTCAGCGACATTTCGACTCCGACATTCTCAATTTTCTGCAAAGAAATGACGCTGTAAAGAAGCGACAATCCAAACAATAATCTCGAGAGATTCCTCGGATTGATCCTTTAGCACGCGTGGTGCGACGTTTCTTCAGTTCCCCGCTCACAACTTTATTTCCTACCTGCCCTTAGTTCCGAGAAAAATAGAAGAAAAATGTATAAGTGTGATTTTATTTTTTTTTGTGTCATATACAGTACTGTGCAAAAGTTTTGGCTCCCTATATATATATATATATATATATTTTTTTTAGTACAATCTTTGTTATAGATGTTTATTTTCTGACTTCTACATTATTGATTCAGTACAAAAACATTTTAGATTCCAAACATTAGTTTTCCAGCACAAAATGAAATGTTACAGAAAAATGTTTGTATGTCAGTAAAGAAAGCAGCAGATTCCATAAGAGACACTTTTCAGATAAAAACATAATGAAGGCTGCTGGGTTTCGCTGCAGAAATAAGAAGCGAGTCGACAGTCAAAGTCTCCAGAAGAACTGTGGCTGCTTCTGCAAGATGCTCAGTAACACTTCCAGCTCATTTCCTTATAAAACTGCACACACTGCACCTCAGATACTGCTTTATTTATTTAAAGCGAAGGATCGTCACATTAAATACTGACTTTGTTTCATTTATTACTGTTTACTGCTCTTTATAGTATTATTTTTTAAATGTAGAAACATTTAATTTCATTATTTCTGAAGGCATCTTTACTCTACAGCATTTCTTTATACATGTGTCTAAGACTTTTGCACAGAACTGTACGACCTGACATTATCGTTAAACGTATGTAGAGATGTTAGGAAGAAAAATAAAGCTTAGAAGGAAGTCGCAGAGATCGTTGGTGTCTCTGGTGAGCGTGCGTAGCTAGAACAGTTAGCTCGCTTTGCTAATCGAATCTAATCTGAGAACGAAGCAGAGCGCGTAACACGTAAATCACACAACCGGTTTTCACGCTGATTAGTGTGTTATTTAAATTGAGTTTAACTCGTTAGCGTTAGAAGGTGCGTGTGTGTGTGTGTGTGTGTGTGTGTGTGTGTGTGTGTGTGTGTGTGTGTGTGTGTGTGCAGCTACTTCTGTTACTAATAATAAACCGCTGTTCAGGCCACGCCCACAAAAGATTTGCATGAGTAGATATAGCTATGATTTGTGCAATAACTGAAGCATCCTGATTTCAAAAATACTTTTTTCCGTGTTATTCATCCAAAAAACAGATGTTACTTCGACCATTTTTGTCCAACTCTTCATCTCCTCTATCCTTTTCTGGTTTGAGTCTCTCCGTCTCACAGTTAGACAGAAATCTGGTTTTCTAGGACGGAAAATAAATACCTGGGGGCGTGGCCAAGACGAGACCTCGCCGTCCCTGCCGTTTCTGAAGATTATTGCTAATGGATATTTTAAATTACGTCATATAAAGTAATTAATTTGAAGGATGGGCGAGAGTGATGGCCGTCTAACACGAGAGACGATCTTTATTTTAAATTTATTTTTTAATCTCCTTCCATCTCTTCGTCTTTAAAAGAGAGAGTTGTTCTCCTCGTTAATGCTTCCTCTCAGTATCACTGCATACTTTTCATTCCTCTCTCTCCTCCGTGTCTCCTGAAGCTCAGACGGAGTTTATGTGAATTCGATATTCCCCTGCTCGTGCTCCTCTCTCTGTTAGCGAGTCCAAGTACAATCCATTATCTTGTCCATCTTTCGTTCTGTTCTTTCAGTCTGGAATGAATTACTGCGGGGAAGTTTTAACTTTCCTCGATTATTATCCTGCATCGGCTGCTTCAGCGCTTCTTCCTATAACGCTGTGAATGTGTTTTATTTACGATGAAGAGCTACGCGAATCTGTCGTGATGTTTCTGTGCAGCTTCCTGACGTGTTCGTGATGTGGTTCTTTATGCAAATGAAGCTTGGTTAATTGAATAATTGATTTAATTGAATTAATTGAGCTCTACTGATTTCATTCCTTTTAGAAATTTAAAACTGTTCACTGGAAAAGCTTTCTTGAAAGGAAAAAAAATAGGTGGACTCGTGAACACACACTCAGGTAGCGCTATTAATAGATCCAGGAGGGAATTGGGGATGGTACTGGCTGCTGTTACCATGGTGACCAGGTGTATTTAGGGCAGGGGGAGGGGTGTGTGTAAGGTGTGATGTATTGAACTAACATTGCTGCTGCACCTGAGGATAGAAACACACACTCACACACACAAGAGAGAGCGGTTCTGATTTTTAATAAATAAATAAATAAATGAAACAGGCAGGTTTCTATTTCTGTAACAGAGTTTTCTGTTTTGTTTGTTTGTTTGTTTGTTTGTTTGTTTGTTTCTGTCGTGCTAAATTTTCTCTGTCGTTTGTCACCAAACTCCTCTCTTTCTCCTGTGGCTGAAGAACGTCGCAGCAGCTTCCTGTCAAATTTGATTTATTCTTTATTCACGGTACAAAATGAGCAAATACTCACCGCTCAGCAAATGTGCAAATAATATAAAGAAAATATAAAGTTTTTATCTATTCAGCACTTATTTGTTTTATTAGTTTGTGCAGGAAAGTGCTTCAGGAGCTGGTTAAAATGATGAAAAATATCGATTTCATGCCGTCGTGATACGCTTTCCTAAATATCGATTATATATCGGTGATTTTAAACAACGTAACTCCTGTTTATTACGTTAAGATGATTATTTAAGATCGTCGTAAATGTCTGCTGTGAATTCTGTAATTCTGTGTCTCCGTGTCCGATTATACGATGAAGATCCTCTAACGATAGACCTGCGATTAAACGTAACGATTAAACGTAACGACTACGTACGACGCTGCTCACGTCGTCCATCGGCTCAGCGTGATCCGGAAATCAGCTCGCGCGTAAACACGGGTTTTTGCGTAAACACACAGTGAGCTCGAGATCATGAGGAGGATTTTATCTTCTGTCTGTTAGCATCATGATATTTTTGTCGTATCGTCCTCCCTGATGCTCAACAGCTATTAAAAAAAAAAAAAAAAAAAGCTTTGCTCTCTAACATTTTTTTTTTTTTTTTGTCTTCTTAGATTTTTGTTTATAACTGATGACATGCGCAGATTTACACAATATTTCTCGTTATTAGATTATAAAACAAATATACGATCGTTAAACCTCGTCAAGGTTGTAATTGTTCTATTTTTTTGGAATCTTTGGAAGATAATTTTGATTCTGTCTAGAAATAAACATCATCTGCAAATAAATAAACGTCTTTTCAGAGACTGCGCCGATCCGATACCCGGGGATCAGAATCGGTCTGATACCAGCCGGAAATACTGGATCGGATCTCAGAGAATCAAAAGAATGAATTCGATCAGATCAGATCCTGTAACGATTACAAAAATTGGATTTGGAAAAGGTGTTTTTTGTTTTATTTATTTATTTATTTATTTATTTATTTATTTATTTATTTTTGGAACTGGAACTAAAAAACTAAAAAAAAAATTTAGTTTTTTTTTTCCTTGTTGTTAAGATTAATTTTAGTGTATTTATAATATTTGCAATGTACTTGATTTATTGCGTGAAAGTTTAACGGAATAAAAAAAAAAGCTACGGTTTTGTGCGTCATGTTTTTAGCTATGTTGTTTTTTTTGTTGTTTTTTTTTTTTTTTTTTTTTTTTTTTTGCTTCAGTTAAATTATATTTTAAAGCTTGGTAGTTTTTAAAGAAATAAATTTCACGCAGGTTTTGGTATCGGCTCAAGACATCAGTCAGTTATCTCTCTAATTTTTATAATTATTCGAGATAAATAAATTAATTTATTTGCTCATGCTATATTTTTAGAATTTGCTATACTCATGATTTATTGCTACGATGTTTTTTGCATTGAATTTAAGACGTTTTAAATCGAAAGGTCGCGACTTCACGCTGCATTGTGGAGTTTGAGTTGCATCGAGCTGTCTCTGGCGGAAAAGGAACAGGAAGGCGCTTTTCTCAAAACAACAAAAAAAATTTTTTTAAAAGAGTTACTTTCGAAGTGTGCGGTTAGAAACCACAGCGATCAGACGCTGACAGACTTCCTCTTTCCTCTCGGGCGCCGCTCATTTGCATACCGCAGAGAGGACGTGATGAGTTACGCCGAGTCGCTAGAGCTACGACACATGGTGTGATTTTATAAACAGTGCTCAGTGGAGATAAAAAAAAATAAATAAAAAAAAAGTAAAAAGTTTACACATTTTAATAATAATAATAATAAATCATGTCAGCACTTTTTCCAACCTCAGTGTGAAATTACAACGTATAAAAATTAAGTGGGGTAAACAATCAAACATTTTAGGGAAAAATAAAAAACTTAGAACAACCTGGTTGCATAAGTTTACACACCCTGTAATAATCGGGGGTGTGGCTATGTTCAGAATGAACCAATCACGTTCCATCTCATGTTCAAACATAATTATCATACAGCTGACATCAATGAGATTATCCTGATTAAACCCCAAAGAAAGATCAGCTGTTTCTGTAGGAGTTTCTTCCCATCTTCTTGGTTTCATCAAAGAGCTTACAAAGACTGTAAGGCTTCGATCAGGAGAGGGGTATAAAAGAATTTCCAAAACATTAGATGTAGCGTGGAACACCGTGAAGAACATCATCATCACAAGAAGTGGAGAAAATGGAGCATCACAGTGACATCACCAAGAACAGGACGTCTCTCCAATATTTATAAAAGGAAAAAAGACAAAAACTTACCCGGGAGGCTGGTACATTTGACAGATCTAGAATGTATTTGAAAGGAAGAGTGAGAAGATATTCAATCTGGAGTGTTCAGTATCAGTGATGATGAAGATGATGATGAGGCTGATGGACTGCTGGCTTCGTATCGGATCTCTCAGCGTTAGTGTGAAACGAGACGCGGCTCTCGGAGCCTGTTTAACCTTCCTGTGTACAAATTGTTTAGTTTCCTGTTTTAAATCGGACGCAAATGTTTTCGTGTTCCGCACGACCTCGGAGAGAGGAAATGTGTCCCGACGTTCCAGCCTTCTGCACTGAAAACATCAACCACAACGTCCCTCTTCTTCTTCTTCTTCTTCTTGGTCCTTTTCGTTGTCTTCTTCGTCTTCTAATTCACCGTCTTTATCGTCTTCGTCTAATTCGTCTTCTTGGTTAGTTTTTTGTACTGTCTTTGAAAGGGTCTTTTTTTAAAGTCTGTAATAACCATCTCTCTCTCTCTCTCTCTCTCTGACTCTCTCTCACTGTGTGATCTACTGCTGGATTTCCTTTACACCACAGTGCTGCTGAATTCTGCATTCTGATTGGTCAGAAGGTGTTGATTAATTTTCTATAACAGCAGCTCTGACAGTAGCGCAGGTTTATTATAATTAATGCGCTCGCTCTAATACGTTATCGTTTCTATAGTAACAGCTCATTCACAGGGACTCGTACAGCGAACGCTCTGCTAAAAATAAACAGATTTTTAAAAAAAATCATAGATGTGGTAAAGTTTTGTTACATTTGACATTGATGGAAGGAGTCTCCAGTGTCAGCTGGACGTTAAGTTTTCCGACATCTTCAGGACAGAGGAGTTTACGCTTCTTCTTTGCGGTTTCTCAGTTTCAGTGTCTAATGTTTTTCACTCTTACGTTCTTTTACTCTTTATTGTACAGCAGTGTGTTTTTGTGTTTGTTTAGTTTTTGTCATGTTGTGGTTATGCCTTGTGTTGTCTTGTTTTGTCTGGTGGTGTTTGTGTTGCGTTGTCTTATGTCTTGTTTTCTTGTTGTGATTATTATATTGTCTTATTGCGTTATGTTCTTGTCTTATATTATCTGGTGTTGTGTTGCGGTGTTGTTGAATTATTTCATTGTTTTCTTGTCTTGTTGTCTCATTTTATCTTGTTGTCTGGTTGTGTTGTCTTGGTGCTCTGTCTCATCTTGTCTTTTTTCTTGTTGTCTTTTGATATCTTGTTTTGTCGTGTTGTGAATTTTGTACACACACACACACACTTTTACATGTGCTGTGTTTAATAGTGCGTCTCTCTGAGTTTCCTGCAGTGTGAGATCTTTTGTGTAACTGTGAGCAAAAGCCGCAGAACCGCCCTGGAACTTCCTCTGGGCCCCAGCAGCTCTGTGACGGGCTGTGTGTGTGTGTGTGTGTGTGTGTGTGTGTGTGTGTGTGTGTGTGTGTGGTGATCAGTGTGTGTTGAAAGTGCCGAGCTCGATTTCCTTCTTTTATTGCTTGTATTCAGTCTCGTTGTGGTTCTGTTGTAACAGGAATCAAAAGGGAAACGTCCAGGTTTAATGTTTATTTAGGAAAAATGCATCATGGGACTTTTTCCTGCTGATTGCTAGCACATGTCCGACACGTTACAGCCTCTACATGGACAATTAACTCCTGAGATTTATATTCAGAGCTCTTTCCTTAAACCTTTTATACCGAATCCATCTGTCTCTTATCCTGCGTGCCTCTGAATCATAAACGTAATTATATAATCGCTGTTATTTGAGCTGCGCGTTAACAAACGTTGCTGTAACGCAGAAGCGAACTTTACATTTAAAGATGTTGTCTTGTAGCGATGTTTGTTTCATGTTTAACATTTTTAACCAACATCACAGACTCTGAGGAGATCATGACCTTGAAACAAGGATAATTATGTCGTTAAGTTGCTAATCAGAGCAGAAAGGGTAAATAAAATAATACAGTCTCTCAAAAATCTATTAGTCTGTTAAACTTCTGCTTTCTGGGATAATCTCTCTCTATCTCTCTCTGTGTGTCTCTCTCTCTCTCTCTCTCTCTCTCTCTCTCTCTGTGTCTTTCTGTCTCTCTATCTCTGTGTCTCTCTCTCTCTCTCTCTCTCTCTCTCTCTCTCTCTGTGTCTTTCTGTCTCTCTATCTCTGTGTGTCTCTCTATCTATCTCCATCTCTGTGTGTGTTTCTCTCTCTCTATCTCTCTCTGTGTGTGTGTCTCTCTCTCTCTCTCTCTCTCTGTGTGTCTCTCTGTCTCTCTCTGTGTGTGTCTGTGTCTGTGTGTGTGTGTCTCTCTCTCTATCTGTGTGTGTCCCTCTCTCCCTCTCTCTCTCTCTCTCTCTCTCTGTAGCTAGTCTCAGGTCTAATAATTAAAATAAACGTGATGTGATTGGATAAACCGCTACAGAAGCCGGGCTCGGTCGCGTTTAGAAAGCGTCAGTCGCTGAACTACGAGCAGTTTGTTGTTTTTGTGAACTGATCTTCAGTTCTGTTGCAGATCCTGCGCTCCATTTTGGTTTTAAAATGAATTTAAAAAATTCCACTATCTAGCAAAGAAGAGAATTTTCTGTGCTTATAAATGACCTGATTTTCACACATTTATTTATAACACATTTTAGAAACAGGTTTTATAAATAATTAAGTTAATATTTGTCACGTTTTTCTCTAAATAATCCAAATTTGCGTATTTATCCAGAGAACTGTTTGTGTTTACATTTCGCACACGATACTAAACCACTTTTTTTCTGCTTCCTCTACAGGAAGTCATGGCGACTCAGCTCGTGTCCCGAGTCAGAACCGACCCGTTAGCCTGCTAGCTTTCCCGTCCCTGTGCTAATCATCGGTTCGGTCATGAACCACACGCCCAGCCCTCACATGGCCGAGGCGGCTAAATCGGGTCTGCTGTGCGGCCTGGGCGTGGGTCCGGACCGAGTGCGCTCTCCAGACAGCATGACCCACACGCCGAGCCCCACGGCGGGCACGCCCAGCGCCAGCCCTCCCCTGCTGCTGTCGCCCGGTCTGGGCTGTGACGGTATCGGTACCGGAGCGGACTGGGAGAGCCGTGAGGAGCTGCGTCTGCGCGAGCTGGAGGAAGCGCGAGCTCGCGCCGCACAGATGGAGAAGACGATGCGCTGGTGGTCAGACTGCACGGCCAACTGGAGGGAGAAATGGAGTAAAGTGCGCGCCGAGAGGAACCGAGCCCGTGACGAGGTCCGGCAGCTCCGCCAGCGCCTCGACACGCTCACTAAAGAGCTAACGGGGGCGCGGAGAGAGCGGCAGGAGCTGGCCTCCGAAAACGAGCAGCTCCAACTCGAGCTTCAGAGACTCCGAGCCGATCAGAGCTGTCCATCAAACGCCACCGTCTCCTCCCCCATATCCAACTCGTCCACCGCCGATTCCGACAGACAGCACAGCCACGAGGACGAGAGCGTCGGAGAGGGACCGGGTTCTCCAGAGCCGGAACCCGTCAGAGATGTGGGAACCGACAAACCAGAAAGACAAAAGGTGAGTCAGCAAAATAAAATTCAGAACACAAGAACCGTCGCTGAAAATACCTCGGTGCAGAACCAAACATCCAGGGGGCGGAGCTTAACCTGATCCGACTCCTCCTAGAATCCTGACCCAACCCCTCGAGACGCTATACAGCGTTCTTCCTGAAACACACCAAGCTAGTTCCACCTTCTGGACTTTTGCTTTGACTCCGCCCACTCCAGTCGTAGAGGCTGGATCAGGTCCGACTCCACCCCCTGGACTTCTGGTTCTGCAGCAAGGGGTACGTTTTCCACTGGCGGAGTACCAAACCTGAAACGGTTCCACTGCAAAAGTCCTGGTTCTCAATCAGCTCCAAAAGATGGCGATCTTAAATAGAGAGCCAGTGATGTCACAGTCTTGGGGGCGGAGTCATTACTACTAACGTTATTTACAAAAAGACGTGAGAAAAGCGTCAGATTTTGGAGATGAACAAAAATTAAATAGTGTGAATGTGAATCAGAAGAAAAGAGTTGTTTTTATTTATTGCTGACAAAACTTTGTGTATAAACGCAGAAGGATTTGAAAACGTTCTCAAAGCAAGAAAATAAAAATCTGTTTATTTATTTTTATTATTATTTACACCTGATGATGTAACGATTCGGCTCTTAAACCAGGAGCACAAACGCTCGGATCGGGTTTTTTACCGAGTTTATAAACGACCTCGACCCTGTTTTGATCCGAGTTTCTGCATGTTCTAGTTGGTGGCTTTCTTTTCCTTTTGTCCTATTATTAGAACCCGGTCTCTGTGTCCTCTTCCTCCTTCCTCCTCCTCCTCCTCCTCCTCGTCTTGGCCTCGGGGGAAACCGCAGCAGAACGCCGATCCCTCGCTCTCCTCGTTTCCGGACACACGCTCGCTTCAGCATGCTCTGATTTTTCCTAATGTGCTTTTAATTATCACAGAATAATTGCTCTCTTTGTGTGTGTGTGGTGTGTGTGTGGTGTGTGTGTGGTGTGTGTGTGGTGTGTGTGTGGTGTGTGTGTGTGGTGTGTGTGTGGTGTGTGTGTGTGTGAGAGAGAGAGTGTATACGTGTGTGTGTGTGTGTGTGTGTGTGTGTGTGGTGTGTGTGTGTGTGTGTGTGTGTGTGGTGTGTGTGTGTGTGTGTGTGTGAGAGAGAGAGTGTATACGTGTGTGTGTGTGTGTGGTGTGTGTGTGTGAGAGAGAGAGTGTATACGTGTGTGTGTGTGTGTGTGGTGTGTGTGTGTGTGTGTGTGTGTGTGTGTGTGTGTGTGGTGTGTGTGTGTGTGTGTGTGTGTGTGAGAGAGAGTGTATACGTGTGTGTGTGTGTGTGTGTGTGTGTGTGTGTGTGTGTGTGTGTGTGAGGGAACAGAACGTTCACTGAGTGGGTTCTCCAGCACATGGTTCCATCAGAGAACTCTAACATCAGCATCAGACTTGACCTTCAGAAGCTCTAACAGAAATAATTCAAGTGTGTGAACTTTTGGGTTTTAAGTAACCATGGTTTCTAACATGCGCACGCACACACACACACACACACACACGTATACACTCTCTCTCTCTCTGTCTCACACACACATATACACTCTCTCTCTCACACACACACACACTCACTTTCTGATTGTACCATTTCCTGCCCTGAATATCACCCCAGAGAGAGTGTGTGTGTGTGTATATGTGTGTGTATATGTGTGTGTATATGTGTGTGTATATGTGTGTGTATATGTGTGTGTATATGTGTGTGTATATGTGTGTGTATATGTGTGTGTATATGTGTGTGTATATGTGTGTGTATATGTGTGTGTGTGTGTGAGTCAAACTCCTCTACTGCCCCCTGCTGGACAAACTCATGCAACACCACTGTATTTCAGCTGTTGCTGTGCGCTGTGTCCCATATCCTCGTCTTCAGACTCTTCCTTTCATACTGTAGACTCCAAAAATATTGGCACCCTTCCAAAGAAATGCAGTGAGTAATATTTTTGTGTTTGAACTCAAGAAAGGGGGTGACATATGTATTATTTATTATTTTCTCACAATATAAACAGACACACAAACACTGATTTCAGAATGAGCCACACAGTGAAGCTTCTTCTGGAGAAAGTAACAGTACAGACTCCTCGGTTCTGGTCTCATTTAGCATCAAAAACACGCGTCCTGTAGCTCCGGTGAGGTTTGGTGAAGTTTAGAAGCTGCTTTTTGTCCCAGGAAGAGTTTCTTTAGTTTAACTTGCAGATTATTTTACATTATATATTTTATATTTTATATTATATATTATATATGGTGTCTAATAGACAAGAAGAATCAACTGAACTGTGATCTTTGGGCAACATCAGAGTTATTTATTGTAAATATTATTATTATTATTCTAATATTATGAATTAATATTCTAATATTTAAAATGTATTATTAATTATTATTATTATTGTCAATTATTTTGCCATTAAATAATTTTATTCTTTAAAAACAACTTTAATTTCGCTTTAAGGAATTCTATTATTTTAAATGGAGTCAATAATTTTTCCATTTAAATAATTCTGTTGATATTCTTAATATTAAATCTATTAAATGAATGATTAAATTATTCTGTTAAAGAATTCTATTAACTTCCATTAAATAATTCTAGATTAAACACAAGTGTCGATTTTCCGTTTAATAATTCTGTTGCTTAAATACGAACATCAATAATTTTACCATTAAATGATTTATAGAATTAAAAAATAAGTAAATTTCTCTTTAATAATTCTATTTTTTGAAAACAGAGTTTTTGTTAGAGGAAATAATAATAATAATAATAAGCAGCTTATTATTTATTAGGGTGCCATTATTTATGGAGTTGACTGTGTGGAATCTGTACTGTCTGAGATGAAGAAGGTTAGATTTGGAAGAAGAAAATTCTGCTTTAGAGCTGTTTTTATGATATTTATTTGATTTTTTTTATTGTATTTGTTTACTTTTTTAAAAAAATATAATTGTGTGTGTAAACAGGAAGTTGTTCACCTGAAGCTTTGCTCCTGCTTCCTGTGGAAACGATGATGATGATGATGAAATAATTCATAAAATCTGCTGAGTAATTCTCCTGCGTTGTTTTTCTTCCCGCTGTAATGAAAGTCGTGTTTTGTTTTGTTTTGTTTTGTTGCGCGTCTCGTTCCCTGTGAGATTATTTTTCTCCTGGTTGCGTCTCAGGAGCTGCAGCTGTTGGAGGCTCTGCTGAGGGCGAAAGCCGACGCTCCGGACTCGTGGGACGCTCGCAGCGTGAGCAGCCTGCGCACGGCTCTGAGCCGCCAGGACCGGAACAGGCTCCTGTGGGAGGATCTGGCAACCCCGGACGAAGACTCCAGCAAGCTCAACGTTCTCCAGCTGCGTCTCGACGAGTCTCAGAAAGTCCTGCTGAAGGAGCGCGAGTGAGAAAACTGCCCTCATGTGATTTTTAGATCATAACACGGAGAAAACCGTTCCTCTTCTTCCTCAAGGAGCTCGCAGTAACATCTTTCTACCAGAGAGGGCGACATTCCCACCTAGCTTTTAAAAAATATAGTATAATATAATCATTTTAATCGTTTTATTAGCAGTTATGTTTTAGGACGATGCCTTAACGAGGACCGCAGGAGTGTGGGAGTGTGTAAGAATAGTTTTTCTAACATCATCTCTCATATTTATCATCTTTTACTAAATCTGTGTGAATGTGTTCGTGTCCAAACCTAGCTAAAAATTGTCGCCACACTTGCAAACGTTTGTTTTTCTTCGTACTCGATTGCGTAGGTTGATAAACGCCAATCAGCCATTAATTACCGAGTAAATGTTCAAAGAATATTTACACTTAGCCTCACCTACAAAACTCCATAAGAGGCAAAGAGACCTGAAAACGACAAAATGGCGACTAAACGGTGAAAGAGCGCCTTCTAAGCGCGGCATGCGCTAAATCTTCCAATAACGCAGCTCAGCCACTGCAGCGTATCAGCTACCATAGACACGCACTAACTCTTCCTCTGTTTATAGGGTGCCATTACTTTTTTAACGTAATCTACAGCGCTGTGTGTGTGTGTGTGTGTGTGTGTGTGTGTGTGTGTGTGTGTGTGTGTGTGTGGTTTTCAGAGATAAACTAGCGCTCAGTAAGAACATTCAGAAGCTGGAGACCGAGCTGAGCCAGTGGAAGCTCAAACACGAGGAACTCAATAAGAGCAAACAGGAAGCTCTCAAACAGGTAAGAGAAGGAGAGAGACGGGGGAAAAAATGTTTAAAAAAAAAAAAAAAAAGTTTCAGCCATCCCTGCCTGAAGAGATTTATCACGAACGTAGGATTTTAAACTATTAAAAATAATCAGTGTAGGATAATAAATAATATTTTTAATGTTCAGTATGGTCCAGGAACATCTCCACACTTTTACTCTCATTAAAAATGTCAGAGTCTATGAATATGCATGAAATGTCTAGAATCAGGATCAGCTTGCAGGAGGAGTTTAAACTGTTAAACACTTTAACCAGCAGGTGGCGCTCTGGTTCTGTTTAAAACCTGCATCTTAGTGTTGTGGGAATGAATTATCGTCTTTTTTTCTTTTTCTTTTTTCCTTCTCTCTGAGAGAGTGGAGTTAATAATGAAAGAGAGAAGACACTCAGGTAGAAATGTAAGCGGACGTGTGTAAAGATGGGAATTTTCACCAGGCAGGTTCTGTGTGTTCAGTCTCCCGAAAAGCCGCTGACTCTTTAGTCGTATTTTGAAAAAGTTCAAGTTAATGTGACGTGATATTTTAAATAATTAAAAAATATATATATATCTAAAGAACCTGAATGTCTTTCAGAATAAGAATCAGATTAAGAATAAAATATGTGAAAGGAGGCTGTGTGTCAGGCTTTGTGTCTTTCTATCTCTTTTTTTTTTTTTTTTCTTTCTGTCTCTATCTCTCAATCGCGCTTTCTTTCTCTCTCTCTCTCACTCTCCCTGTCACTTTGTCGCACTCTTTCTCTCTGTCCTTCTCTTTTTTGCTCTCTCTCTCTCTTTTCTCTTTCACTCTCTCTTTACTCTCTGTTCCCCCCCCCCTCTCTCTCTCTCTCTCTCTCTCTGTCCCTCTCTGTCTCTGTCTCTCTCTCTCTCTCTCTCTCTCTCTCTCTCTCTCTCTCTCTCTCTCTGTCCCTCTCTCTCTTCTCTCTCTCTCTCTCTCTCTCTCTCTGTCCCTCT
>NC_069720.1:818095-825595 GCF_027358585.1 Pangasianodon hypophthalmus
CCTTTTTTATACATAGTTGTTTAACTATTTTTGTTTATTTATTTGTTGTGTTTAAATTTGTACATTTTTCACTGATTCTGTGGGGTGCACTAACTTTTGCAGTTGTGTATCAGGTGCATCTGCTTGCAGCTGAATTTTTCATAGTGCATCAGCATCCTTCCAACATCTGTCCAGATGCCAGCTCATCCACACAGATGTTGCCCCCGCCCCTTCTTTCCTCCGGGAGGGGCGGAGACAATCAGAGTGATTAATGAGGTCGTATCTGTGCTCATCTGTTCAGAGTCGCCTGCAGTGTGTCTCATTCTGATGAAAGCAATAGTGCTATTGACAGGCCATGTGTGAGAGACACACACACACAGTTTAGTCTCAGATCTCAGAGGTGTGTGTGTGTGTGTGTGTGTGTGTGTGTGTGTGTGTGTGTGTGTGTGTGTGTGTGTAAATGAGCTCCTGTAGCGTGCACTCGCTCCGTCTGGAATAAAGCCGGTGTGAAATGGATTGTTTTGCTTCTGAGATTCTCGGCTGCTCCTCCAGTGAGGCTCAGATTTTTTGGCCTGATGTTTTAGTTTCTGAGTTCTCTCTCTCTCTCTCTCTCTCACTCTCTCACACTCTCTCTCTCTCTCTCTCTCTCTCTCTCTCTCTCTCTCTGTGTCTCTCTCTCTCTGTCTGCCTCTCTGTCTGCCTCTCTCTCTCTCTGTCTGTCTCTCTCTCTCTCTCTCTCTCTCTCTCTCTCTCTCTCTCTCTGCCTCTGTCTGCCTCCCTCTCTCTCTCTCTCTCTGTCTCTCTCTCTCTGCCTCTCTCTGCCTGCCTCTGTCTATTTGTCTGTCTGTATCTGTGTCTCTCTCTCTCTCTCTCTCTCTCTCTCTCTCTCTCTCTGCCTGTCTGTCTGCCCCCCCACCCGCACACACACACACACACACACACACACACACACTGATGAACATTTTGAGTCTTTTCATGATCAATAACTCTAATTTTCTGGTGATGTTCAGCGTCATATTAACGAGAAATTCAGTGTAGAAGTAGTGGAGACGTTGGAGCAAACGCTCGACATAAAAATCCCAGAATGCAATGCAGCTGTACGCTAACGTGGATAACAGCGTTGACTGTGGCAGTGGCGTTAATGGTGGCGTTTGCAGCAGCGGCATTGACGGTGGTGTATGTGGCGTTATTGTGGCGTTGATGTTTGTGGCGATGACGGTGGCGGTTCAGTGGCGATGATGGTGGCGTTTGTGGTGATGGAGCTGAAGCTTTGGAAGCTGATCTGTGTGAGCAGAACGTACAGGTGAGCAGGTGAGAAAGCTGGACAGACTGAAGCACTAAAGCGCCGCTGCATCGCTGTCTTTAGGTAGAGATGAAGCGAGGGTGAAATCCTACTGCACCGCTATCAGCACGGCATTGTGGGTAATGTAGGAAACCATTCAGCAAAGTAAAAGCACACCAACGTGTCCATGAAAGATCGCGTTTTAATTATAGAGATTATTATGTAAATGGTTCAGGGTGGATTTTTTTCCTCGCTTCTGATTCAGCCGGAGCGCGCGACTGCCGGAGTTTAATCCACATTAGTCACCGCGGCCGCGTCGAATAAATATAAACGATTGTCCCTTCGCCTTCGCCTGATCCCTGACCTGTCTAAAGAGCTCCCATTAGCGCAGGTTCCATTGTGGCGTCTGCTCTAAACGAGTCCATTATCACCTGCTGCTGCTCTTTATTTATGAGCCACCGGAGCCAAGTGCCGAGTTTCTCCTGCGCTCATGACATGCCATTACTGCTGATCTATAGCCTCGCGTGTGTGTGTGTGTGTGTGTGTGTGTGTGTGTGTGTGTGTGTGTGTGTGTGACAGAAAATATGTGGTCGTTATTCTTTTTATAGTGTTGATTGATTTGACTTCCTGGAGAAAATGTCATAATAGTAAGTGCACATTTAAGACTTTTATCCAAATAGAGTTGAATTTAAAGACGTTTCATTTTGATAAATCATATAACCCTGATTTACCATGTGACTCGACTCGGGTCTTATTTTGTTTATTTTTGAGTGTTGTATACTGTCAGCAAAAAATAAGAATAAAAAAATATGCGCAGTCCATCCTCCGAGTCCACTGAGGAGTGCGGAGGAGGAGGAGGAGGAGGAGGAGGAAGGAAGGCAGAGGTGAAGTGAAGGTGAACGTATAAAGTGTGAACAATGAGGATGTGAGTGAAATGTGCTGAGGAGCTGAAAATAAGGAGAGAGATGAACAGCACCATCGTGCAGGACAGAGGTCCACTCCGGGGAAATTGATTTGAGGTAATAATGGGGGGGGGAAAAAAAAGAAAGGTGAGCAGGACGAAGGAAAATAAAAGGTGGTTGGAACATCATGGTGCAGAGAGAGAGAGAGAGAGAGAGAGAGAGAGAGAGAGAGAGAGAGAGAGAGAGAGAGAGAGAGAGAGAGAGAGAGAGAGAGAGAGAGAGAGAGAGAGAGAGAGAGAGAGAGAGAGAGAGAGAGAGAGAGAGAGAGAGTCGGGTTTCTGAGCTCAGGGTTAAAGGTTGCTCGCTGTCATTTTCAAGAACGAAAAACTCGCAGCTGCTCGAGTTAAGATCAGACCCTACACCTGCTGTTACAGGTGCAATTACAGCAGGTGAGGTGTGTGTGTGTGTGTGTGAGAGAGAGAGAGAACCATTAAAAAGAAAATATTGAAATGTGTAGACACACAATCTCACTGAAGCAATAAATGCATTTTAATATACATGAAACTACTTGAAATAGGTTTTACCTTCATTAAAAATACTGAGATCTATGAATATGCAAATCTGGCCACGCCCTCATGTCCTAATATCGTTAATAAAGTCAGAATCGGGTGTCGATCTGGACGGGACTGAAATTACGAGATGACCTCAGAGTTGGTGCTCGATGTTCGCAGAGGTGGACGGTGAAAAACGCCAATATGGCTGAAAATGATGGACGTAGGATTTACCGTAAATCTTTACGTAATAAACCGTAAATCTTCCGAATAGGGCTAAAGGAAGCGTTGCGGTGTTGGCGAGGATTATTTCAGCTCTCACTCGCCCCCTAGTGGAGCAAACTGCACTTAACATAACTCAGAAGCAGGAACTCGGAGCTCAGCATGACGTCATTTTTCAGCCTCTGTGCATTCAAGCTACAAAGTAGGGAGGAAAAACAACATGGACGCCTCCGTGTTAATCTTTTATTAGCAATGAGCTACCTGTGTTGAGCGACGTGTATATTTTCCTCAGAGTCCTGCATTTCTGAGTTAGGAATTCAGAGATAAATGGATGTTTTCTTTGGGTTTTTGGAGATTCTGAGTCACGAGCAGATACAGACAATTTTAATTTTAATTAAATTAAAATCTCAATTAAATACAGATACGAATAGGAGGCACACACTCGTAGGAGGCAGAGAACGTTTAACAGAAAGGTTCACAGGGCACCTGGTTGAGAAGATGGATTCCACGGGACGCAATAAAGTCACTTTTTATTTATTTAATTCTTTTTTTACGAAACAGCATTTCTAGTTTAATGCAAGCGTGAGCACGAAAAAAGAGAGCTCCATTTACAGCATCTTTAGTAACCGCCTGGTCAGGGTTCCAGTAGTGCGAGTTAGGCTCCTGGTTTATATTTTTATTTTTATATTTTAGGAAATAGGACCAAGCAAATTCATTAGAAAATATTACATGAAGCTGCAAAAAATAATAATATAACAAAATAATAATAAAAAAAAAACAATTCACACACCAAAGTGACCGAGCTAACATTTCTATCTGTGTGTTTTCATGGGACATAGTGGTTGGGTTCATATTTAATAATAATAACAATAATAATAATAAAAAACACATTCTGGTTTAGGCCACGCCCACGTTCAAGACGGATACAGATACAGATACAGATACGGATACAGATAGTGTCGTTGACTTGCACATCTAATGAAGCGAGAGTTTGTGTGTCAGGCTTTCACTCTGTGTGTGTGTGTGTGTGTGTGTGTGTGTGTGTGTGTGTGTGTGTGTGTGTGTAGGATCTTGTAAACACTGCACATTTGTATTTCTGTACATTTACGTCAGCAGCACCGTGTATACGACGTTCACCCCGCACTGACGGCGTTTCCGTTCCTGCTTCATGACTAATCCCTCATTCCTCCTTCATCATGGATCATTCATCAGACTGGAGCATGTTTTATTCATCATCACTCACTGTGCACTTTACTGAACACACACACACACACACACACACTGTCACACACACACACACACACACACACACACACACACACACACTGTCTCACACACTGTCTCACACACTGTCTCGCACACACACACACACACACACACACACACACACACACACACACACTGTCTCACACACTGTCTCGCACACACACACACACACACACACTGTCTCACACACACACACACACAACACCCAGGTTTAATCCCAGAATTAATATTTAAACCTCTTTTTAAGTAGAAAACGCTGCTTTGCGCTTGATTAAACTTTGATGTTCACATTTGACATTTGGATTTAGTTTCAAACCTCTTTTTTTTTGTTGTTTTTTTTTCCCCTCTTTTTTAAATTTCACTCTTATGTTTAGCTCTCTGTATTTTCCTGATATTTTTGATCGAATTGGTCTTTTTTTTTTTTTTTCTTTTTCCCCATCACATCATTCCTGTTTTTATTTCACTGAATAACTATTTTCCTCTTTCTAAACAAACTGTATTTGTTAAACGTGGTACTTCATCTCACTCACTCGCTCACACACACACACACACACACACACACACACACACACACACACACACACACACACACTGTGCCAGACTGTTAATTAACGGATTTAATGTAAAGAACCTGTTTTGTCCCAGACGAGCTCCGATCAGACTGTTTTGCCGTCTCCCTGTGGGATTAGAGTTAATCACTCAGTCTGATTCTGCAAAACACCATTTACACACACACACGCACACACACATACACACACACTCTCTCACACACACACACACACACACACACACACACACACACACACACGCAGTGACCGTGTTAGCGCAGAATACAGAGTGTGTGTGTGTTTTTTGCTCCTGTGACCTTTTTTTTTTTTTTTTTTTTTTTTCCTTCAGTAAAACACAACTGAAACACGTCGTCTTTGCTTGTGACCTAAAAATCAATAACACACTGCAGCCTGGGACACACACACACACACACACACACACACACACACATCATTATCTCTCCCCAGCTGGCTGTTATGCTGATGCAGGACATCATGATAAAAATTGCTGCTTTAATTATTTTCTTAAATTATTGATGTGTTACTGAGCTTCATTTTGCTTTTTTCCCTCTCTTTCATCTCTCTTCTTTCATCATCTGATGAAGGCCATCATGGGGTGTGTGTGTGTGTGTGTGTGTGTGTGTGTGTGTGTGTGTGTGTGTGTGTGTGTGTGTTGAAACCTATCAAGAAGCCACATAATATATTATTATTATTATTGTTATTATTATTGTAAAATTTAATTCTTTTAACATGAACCTGTGAAATCGGTGTGTGTTTCCTGCATGGTGTTAATCCTCTATCCATCACAGTTATCACTCATGACAAGATTAATTGATTGATTGATTGATTGATTGATTAATTAATTAATTGGGTGAAACAAAGTACCAAAAAAATAAATACGTAAATGTCCATATCATCTCTGGCAACCTTTACGAGCTCTACATTTGACATGAATCTGGAATGTTTTTTTTTTTTTTTTTTTGACAGTTTTGAACTCTGATATTAACTGCCCCAGCCCCAGTTAAGCCCCACCCCTCATCATAAGCCACGCCCCTTTTCCTCATCTCACATTGGTGATGTTTAGTCAATTCTTTCGTTTGAAAGATGCGCTGATGCGGCGTCCTTGCTTTCTGTCACAGTATTTTATTTATTTATTTTTTTTGTGGAATTTTTTTCACTTTTTTTTATGCAGAATGTATTTTCTGTATTTTAAAATGTAGAGAGTTTAGTAGTAGTTCAGGATTTTTTCAGTTTTTTGTTTAGTATTTTTGAATGTAGTAGTTTTTTTGTTTTAAAATGTAAAAGTATTTTAACGTGAAGTATTTCAGTGTTTGTTTTAATGTAGAGTATTTTTTGTTTTAGTTTTTAAGTGTGCAGTATTTTTCTGAATTTTTTTTAACATGGTATTTTTTTTCAGTATCTTTTCTAATGTAGAATTTTTTATTTTTTTTTTTAGTGTTTTTCATTTTCTTGAATTTTGTCGCCATGTAAAGAGATTTTGATTGAGTCCAGGAGTCTCGCAGCATTTTGTTGTTGTGATTATTTTTTAAAAATGATGCTTGCTGACATGGTGAAACCTGCAGAACGTGTGTGTGTGTGTGTGTGTGTGTGTGTGTGTGTGTGTGTGTGTGGTGAGTCATTGAGTGTGTGTGTGTGAGTCAGACTGTTTGCTGTTTTGTCGGTTGGTGCAGAGCGGATGGAGGCGTAACCACAACGGCTCACAACATCATTTATTCATAACTGATGTTCACTGATGATGTGGGTTTTTGTTTTGTTTTTTTCCTCCACGACTCGCTGCACGCACACACACACACACACACACACACACACACACACACACATCTGCACAATCTCACAGTTTTACTTCCTTTTTTGGCATGAAGAGATATTAAAATATTTTTTAAATGAATCTCCCCATGTTTCCTTCCTGTCTGATTTCAGTCAGTGATGATGTTGGAATAATCCGTGTGAAGAAGAAGAATTATTATCAGAGCAGGAAGTTTGTGTCTCAGTGACTTTATTAAAACAGGAAACATTAAAGTCGTGAGTTTCTGGAAGCTTCTCAGTGAGGAACGTTGTGTTCTTTTTTTTTTTTTTAACGCCGTGTGTTATTCAGTTTTTCCTCCCAGAAGTGATCCAGCTGTGTGTGTGTGTAACATCAGCACGGTGTGTTTTATTCTCATTAATAACGCATCTATCGGCTCAGCGGGACGCGATTAAACGCCGAAACCTTAAACAACGATTATTTGCAGTCTGTGGAAGACCTGCATGTCATTTTGTAATTTTATTTATATATTTATTTTTATTTTTAGTCTAATTTAGTAATGCTGACTTTAACATGGTCCCTAAATCTGATTAAACTCGGTTGATTGTGTGAGCAGTTTATAGAGTCGTGAATGTAAACACCGCAATCTGATTGCAATCCGATTCAGATTAAGACAATATTCTGATTTCTCAGATTCCCATTCCCGTCCCTGGAATATTCCTGATTTAATCGGAAATGTGTTGCATGTAAACTCGCAAGGAATTGTGGGTGCTAACAGATGCTCGGCGTAACAGACGCTTCCGCGACCCTTTCCGGTTCGAGGCGTGTTTTTGAAGGAGAGAAGTGATTGAATACTAATTAAAGTCGTGTGGAAAAGTAGTAATAAAACTAATAACGGAGTACGCTCGATACCCAGCGTCCTGAATCTCCCGGGAATAACGGCGGGAACGGAAAAGTGCACGTGTAGATCGGCAAACTCGCAGCG
>NC_069720.1:830595-835334 GCF_027358585.1 Pangasianodon hypophthalmus
TCCAGACGAAGTGGGCGTGTTTATCCGGTTGCGTGGGCGTGTGTGTGTGTGTGAGTGTGTGTGTGTGTGTGTGGGCGTGTGTGTGTGGGCGTGTTTATCCGGTTGCGTGGGCGTGATTATCCGGTTGCGTGGGCGTGTGTGTGTGTGTGTGTGTGTGTGTGTGTGTGTGTGTGGGCGTGTTTATCCGGCAGGCAGGTATTGTTTGCTGAAACATCTCTGGAGGATTAGGATGTCGTGTCTGCACAAAGTAGAACAGAGACACAGAGGGGAGTGTGTGTGAGTGTGTGTGTGAGTGTGTGTGTGAGTGTGTGTGTGAGTGTGTGTGTGAGTGTGTGTGTGAGTGTGTGTGTGTGTGTGTGTGAGTGTGTGTGTGAGTGTGTGTGTGAGTGTGTGTGTGAGTGTGTGTGTGAGTGTGTGTGTGCGCGTTTAGTGAATTCAGCATGCTGTATTTTACCTCCTGTTTTATTTTTGTCCACTAATGCACAGATTTCAGACCAACTGCAAAAAGACAGATTGCATTGTAAATGTAAATTAAAGTCGAATCATCACAAAGCACACGCCGGTTCTCCTGACTCACACACTAATAAATCACCCCGTAGATATTTTATCTATTTTTAGTGGTTCTCGGCGGCTCGGAGAACTCTCTGTGGTGAGGACGGAACCTCGGGAAGCTGAGATTAAAACGTCTCTTTATGGTTTCTGCTTTATTTTTTAGAATTTTTTTTTTTTTTGTGACCAACTCAGAAACAGGAACTAAAAAAACAGGGTACACGGTTCATATTTCCATGACAGGAACCTTTTCTAGAAATCAGGAACTTCTAGTTTTCCACAGGAGGAACCGGATCTGATTTTAATTCCCGCGCTGTGGTTTTTAGGAGCCTCGTTCAGGGCTCGTTAACTAGCACGCTAGCAGTGTTGAGAGGAATTCAAGAATTAAAATGATTGAACTTCTAGCAGTTAGAGATTTATTGATGCTCCTTTTCTTTAAACTCAGGCATGCGGCAGGTTTTGAGCTTTAACGTCGGCGTGTGTTAACGTGTTGCGGAGCTTGAATTTTAGTTAAGAAATCCTGAAAAAGGTTCAGATTAACTAAAACCCAGAAATTCATCAGACCCAATTCCTGTTTTTTTTTCCCTTCCTCTAGTAGACAGTAGACAGGAACCTTCCCAGGAACTAATAGAAGAAGTCTGTATCCGACATTTCAAATCTTAAGATTCCAGATGAGACGTTTTCCCCTCTTGACGATTTTTTTTTGTCGTTCTCTGATAGGCTGAGGCGTCAGCAGAACCCGGGTCTGTTTGGGAAGATGAGAACGTCGTCGTCCTCGTCGCGGTTCTGCCCCGATGACCCCGAGCGCCCGGTCAGCGACCCTGACGAAGAGGAGGAAGAGCTGCAGATTCAAATCCCATGAACACATCCCATAATATCCGAACTGTGACCTTTAACCTGTCCGGCTCATACAGGACACAGGGCAGGTTCTGATGTGGAACCGTGTCTCTGAGACACAGGGACGGTTCCTCTGTGGTTCCTCTGTGGTTCCTCTGTGGTTCCTCTGTGGTTCCTCTGTGGTTCCTGTGCAGAAAGCAGCAGAGGAACTGGAGGAGGAAGTGACATCAGCGTCAAACACATTTCACTCGCATCTTCTTCTATTATCGCTTCCACTGAGCTGTGCTCTCTGACCCTAATTATAGTGCTTTTCCACCGGACAGTACTGTACGCTATGGTACCTGTGAGAGTAGGTGGAGCTTGCGGGGTGGTGACATCATTTCCTGGTGGTAACACTGAACCCAATCAGCAGCGGAGAAACGTCAGGGTCTGATTGGCTTTTATCGTTTGATCTAAAGAGACACGCGTAAATCTCAACCCATTATTGATTATGTTTAGATTATCAGACATGACTGAAGATGGTGTTTGACCAATCAGCACTCTGCACCATCTCTAGCTCCACCCACACCGCCCTGTTCCCGTACCGTATCGTTCTGTACTGTCCCGGCGTAAAAGCGCTGTAATTACACGCTTCTTCAACTTCCTTTACGACTTTTCTATTCCGCTGTGGCGTTTATATTTCTTCGTACAGAATGCAGTGTCGTGTCGTCGGTTCTCGCTCGGTCGGTTCTGTGTGCCGTGTAAACGTTCTCCAGCTTCACACTCATCTCCAGTGTATTTGTTTTGCTCTGTGTGTGTGTTTCTGCGCTTGGACTGTAGGAGAGAGGGGGATTATGGGTACTGAAACGCTCTGTTTTGGTGTTAGAGTTCTGACACACCTAGCTTACCCGTGGGATTTGGGGCGTGTCCCGAATCATCGGCAGTGGAAGAGAAAGCAAGCTCTCTGATTGGCTGTTCAGATCATGAATCATATATATATATATTAGTCCTGATTTTGCATTAATTACAAATTATGAATTGTGAAATTCTTTCCTCTGTAATTTGTGCGTATGCTGTAGTGTCGTTTTCGATCAGCGCGTCAGTCTTCTTGCGAAATGTAATCCACTGTGGATGCTGTTGGCTCCGCCCCTTTTTCTACGAAGAACGAGCTGCGCATTCTGAGTGTGTTAAGTGCGTAAGAGTTCATCATCTCCGTGTGATCACGTCATAAAATTATGCGAAGTCCACAAAAAGTCCGCCGTGTGACACTGGTTTGTTTTTTTAATTTAAAAAATCGAATCAGTCTGTCGCCCCCTGCTGGTGACGTTGCCTTCACGTACGTACGTATGGCGTGTTTTTACAGGCGATGTGAGAGATGGTGAGGTGATCAGTACTCGGCCCCGGTCCCTGTTCGGTTCTGTAACGTCGGCTCGGTGTGTCACGGCTCTAACGTCGAGCTGCGGTTCGTCCCGATTTTACTGTTTAAGCAATAAAAACAATTCGCCTTCTGGACAAACATCAACAACCAACAATGAGGACCAATACAGACTTACAGACTTCTTCTGTTCTTCTTCTTCTTCTTCTTCTTCAGCTGGACATTTTTACTCGTCGTTCTGACAAATATTTATATTTTTTGTTACGTAAATTGTTCTGTATTACAGGTTTTTTGTATTTAGCATTATAAATGTTAAGTGTGTATAAACACAGCCTGAGTGTGTTTTATTGAGACTGATTTCTGTGTGTGTGAGAGTGTGTGTGAGAGTGTGTGTGAGAGTGTGTGTGAGAGTGTGTGTGAGAGTGTGTGTGAGAGTGTGTGTGAGAGTGTGTGTGAGAGTGTGTGTGAGAGTGTGTGTGAGAGTGTGTGTGAGAGTGTGTGTGAGAGTGTGTGTGAGAGTCTGTGTGAGAGTGTGTGTGAGAGTGTGTGTGAGAGTGTGTGAGTGAGAACAGACAGAGAAAGGTTTTTCTTATCCTCTTTCCGTCACTCTGTTTAAACTTTTGGTGTATTTAAAACAAACAAACAAAAAACAAACTTCTAACTTACACTTCAGCCTTCATCTGCTGTATTTAACTTGCTAACACTCTATAATGTCAAAAATAAATAGTGAATTAATAACTATTAGTCTTTAAAGTTATTTGTAAATCATTTTAAAAACCTATACATATTTTAATTTTATTACTAAATGCTTTATTATGAATTAGGAACAGTTATTAAATGATAAATATCTGAACAATTGTTAACAGCTCATAATTAAAACCTCAGACATTTTGTAAGTTACATAATAAATATTCATATTTTTCTTTTTATATAACAGTATTTATTAAACAGTTGATTACACTTAAATGATTAAGTTTTTTTTTAATTAATATGCCATGTGTTTATAATGGAAAATAGACTAAACTGTTTGAATTTTACACTTAATTATTATTTATTAAACTATTTTTCTGTCACTTTTTAGATATTAATAGAACATAAATAGTCATTAATATTAATGATTGAACTTTATAACGTAGCTGTTATTAGTGTTTAAATATTTATCAATGAGTCCAGTTCAACTACTTTCCAATTAAGTGTTGATATTTAAAACTGCAGTTTTATTTTAAATAATTCTATGTTTATAATAATAATAATAATAATAATAATATAAATAATAATAATATCTCTGATCTGCTCAAAAGGAAAAAGATTTAAGTACAGCTTCACACAGATAACATTAGCTGAAATCCATCGGATCAGATCAGCTAACAAAATACGCAGAAAACGTGGATTAGACAATAAAAATACACTCACCATAAGCGACCAGGTGCGAATTCTGTTCCTCTTACGGTCTTTTAGCGAGTTAACTAGCAAAATGTAAACTTTGTGTACGGCAACCTTGTTAACGAAGGTATAAGGGCTAGTTTTAAAATGTTATAAATAGCCTAAAGAATGTAAGGAGTATAATGTTTAGTAAAACGTTCTGTATAATGTGGAAGTATTTTCCAGATAAATTTCAAATTAATTGCGAATTGCATTTACAACTGCGTTTTTAATTTCTGGACGCACAAATTGTGACATCATTCAATTGCAAATTGCGTATTAGCGTTCGCATTTTTGTTTACACAAGCGTACGATGTCTGCCGATTTTTAAGAGGGAAAAGCGAAGTCCATTTGCAACTGCATTCCTCAGTTATGATGCTTTCATACTGAAATAGCGAAAGTAGGTATTTGCTATTTCACTTCATCGGCGTCGCATATGGAGCCAAAACTCGAATGCGATCGCAATTCTGTTTGCATTTGCATTTCCGAAGCCTTGCGCAGAAACCTGTCAGTCAGTGCTGAGGTGGGAGTTTACTCCGGGGCGTGTTTATTTGGAAGTGACGTCAGTTACAGTCGA
>NC_069720.1:835534-853034 GCF_027358585.1 Pangasianodon hypophthalmus
AGTGTGTGTGTGAGAGTGTGTGTGCGCGTTTAGTGAATTCAGCATGCTGTATTTTACCTCCTGTTTTATTTTTGTCCACTAATGCACAGATTTCAGACCAACTGCAAAAAGACAGATTGCATTGTAAATGTAAATTAAAGTCGAATCATCACAAAGCACACGCCGGTTCTCCTGACTCACACACTAATAAATCACCCCGTAGATATTTTATCTATTTTTAGTGGTTCTCGGCGGCTCGGAGAACTCTCTGTGGTGAGGACGGAACCTCGGGAAGCTGAGATTAAAACGTCTCTTTATGGTTTCTGCTTTGTTTTTTAGAATTTTTTTTTTTTGTGACCAACTCAGAAACAGGAACTAAAAAAAACAGGATACACGGTTCATATTTCCATGACAGGAACCTTTTCTAGAAATCAGGAACTTCTAGTTTTCCACAGGAGGAACCGGATCTGATTTTAATTCCCGCGCTGTGGTTTTTAGGAGCCTCGTTCAGGGCTCGTTAACTAGCACGCTAGCAGTGTTGAGAGGAATTCAAGAATTAAAATGATTGAACTTCTAGCAGTTAGAGATTTATTGATGCTCCTTTTCTTTAAACTCAGGCATGCGGCAGGTTTTGAGCTTTAACGTCGGCGTGTGTTAACGTGTTGCGGAGCTTGAATTTTAGTTAAGAAATCCTGAAAAAGGTTCAGATTAACTAAAACCCAGAAATTCATCAGACCCAATTCCTGTTTTTTTTTCCCTTCCTCTAGTAGACAGTAGACAGGAACCTTCCCAGGAACTAATAGAAGAAGTCTGTATCCGACATTTCAAATCTTAAGATTCCAGATGAGACGTTTTCCCCTCTTGACGATTTTTTTTTGTCGTTCTCTGATAGGCTGAGGCGTCAGCAGAACCCGGGTCTGTTTGGGAAGATGAGAACGTCGTCGTCCTCGTCGCGGTTCTGCCCCGATGACCCCGAGCGCCCGGTCAGCGACCCTGACGAGGAGGAGGAAGAGCTGCAGATTCAAATCCCATGAACACATCCCATAATATCCGAACTGTGACCTTTAACCTGTCCGGCTCATACAGGACACAGGGCAGGTTCTGATGTGGAACCGTGTCTCTGAGACACAGGGACGGTTCCTCTGTGGTTCCTCTGTGGTTCCTCTGTGGTTCCTGTGCAGAAAGCAGCAGAGGAACTGGAGGAGGAAGTGACATCAGCGTCAAACACATTTCACTCGCATCTTCTTCTATTATCGCTTCCACTGAGCTGTGCTCTCTGACCCTAATTCTAGTGCTTTTCCACCGGACAGTACTGTACGCTACGGTACCTGTGAGAGTAGGTGGAGCTTGCGGGGTGGTGACATCATTTCCTGGTGGTAACACTGAACCCAATCAGCAGCGGAGAAACGTCAGGGTCTGATTGGCTTTTATCATTTGATCTAAAGAGACACGCGTAAATCTCAACCCATTATTGATTATGTTTAGATTATCAGACATGACTGAAGATGGTGTTTGACCAATCAGCACTCTGCACCATCTCTAGCTCCACCCACACCGCCCTGTTCCCGTACCGTATCGTTCTGTACTGTCCCGGCGTAAAAGCGCTGTAATTACACGCTTCTTCAACTTCCTTTACGACTTTTCTATTCCGCTGTGGCGTTTATATTTCTTCGTACAGAATGCAGTGTCGTGTCGTCGGTTCTCGCTCGGTCGGTTCTGTGTGCCGTGTAAACGTTCTCCAGCTTCACACTCATCTCCAGTGTATTTGTTTTGCTCTGTGTGTGTGTTTCTGCGCTTGGACTGTAGGAGAGAGGGGGATTATGGGTACTGAAACGCTCTGTTTTGGTGTTAGAGTTCTGACACACCTAGCTTACCCGTGGGATTTGGGGCGTGTCCCGAATCATCGGCAGTGGAAGAGAAAGCAAGCTCTCTGATTGGCTGTTCAGATCATGAATCATATATATATATATTAGTCCTGATTTTGCATTAATTACAAATTATGAATTGTGAAATTCTTTCCTCTGTAATTTGTGCGTATGCTGTAGTGTCGTTTTCGATCAGCGCGTCAGTCTTCTTGCGAAATGTAATCCACTGTGGATGCTGTTTGCTCCGCCCCTTTTTCTACGAAGAACGAGCTGCGCATTCTGAGTGTGTTAAGTGCGTAAGAGTTCATCATCTCCGTGTGATCACGTCATAAAATTATGCGAAGTCCACAAAAAGTCTGCCGTGTGACACTGGTTTGTTTTTTAATTTAAAAAATCGAATCAGTCTGTCGCCCCCTGCTGGTGACGTTGCCTTCACGTACGTACGTACGGCGTGTTTTTACAGGCGATGTGAGAGATGGTGAGGTGATCAGTACTCGGCCCCGGTCCCTGTTCGGTTCTGTAACGTCGGCTCGGTGTGTCACGGCTCTAACGTCGAGCTGCGGTTCGTCCCGATTTTACTGTTTAAGCAATAAAAACAATTCGCCTTCTGGACAAAAATCAACAACCAACAATGAGGACCAATACAGACTTACAGACTTCTTCTGTTCTTCTTCTTCTTCTTCAGCTGGACATTTTTACTCGTCGTTCTGACAAATATTTATATTTTTTGTTACGTAAATTGTTCTGTATTACAGGTTTTTTGTATTTAGCATTATAAATGTTAAGTGTGTATAAACACAGCCTGAGTGTGTTTTATTGAGACTGATTTCTGTGTGTGTGAGAGTGTGTGAGAGTGTGTGAGAGTGTGAGAGTGTGTGTGAGAGTGTGTGTGAGAGTGTGTGTGAGAGTGAGAGTGTGTGTGAGAGTGTGTGTGAGAGTGTGTGTGAGAGTGTGTGTGAGAGTGTGTGTGAGAGTGTGTGTGAGAGTGTGTGTGAGAGTGTGTGTGAGAGTGTGTGAGTGAGAACAGACAGAGAAAGGTTTTTCTTATCCTCTTTCCGTCACTCTGTTTAAACTTTTGGTGTATTTAAAACAAACAAACAAAAAACAAACTTCTAACTTACACTTCAGCCTTCATCTGCTGTATTTAACTTGCTAACACTTTATAATGTCAAAAATAAATAGCAAATTAATAACTATTAGTCTTTAAAGTTATTTGTAAATCATTTTAAAAACCTATACATATTTTAATATTATTACTAAATGCTTTATTATGAATTAGGAACAGTTATTAAATGATAAATATCTGAACAATTGTTAACAGCTCATAATTAAAACCTCAGACATTTTGTAAGTTACATAATAAATATTCATATTTTTCTTTTTATATAACAGTATTTATTAAACAGTTGATTACACTTAAATGATTAAGTTTTTTTTTTTATTAATATGCCATGTGTTTATAATGGAAAATAGACTAAACTGTTTGAATTTTACACTTAATTATTATTTATTAAACTATTTTTCTGTCACTTTTTAGATATTAATAGAACATAAATAGTCATTAATATTAATGATTGAACTTTATAACGTAGCTGTTATTAGTGTTTAAATATTTATCAATGAGTCCAGTTCAACTACTTTCCAATTAAGTGTTGATATTTAAAACTGCAGTTTTATTTTAAATAATTCTATGTTTATAATAATAATAATAATACTAATATAAATAATAATAATAATATCTCCGATCTGCTCAAAAGGAAAAAGATTTAAGTACAGCTTCACACAGATAACATTAGCTGAAATCCATCGGATCAGATCAGATAACAAAATACGCAGAAAACGTGGATTAGACAATAAAAATACACTCACCATAAGCGACCAGGTGCGAATTCTGTTCCTCTTACGGTCTTTTAGCGAGTTAACTAGCAAAATGTAAACTTTGTGTACGGCAACCTTGTTAACGAAGGTATAAGGGCTAGTTTTAAAATATTATAAATAGCCTAAAGAATGTAAGGAGTATAATGTTTAGTAAAATGTTCTGTATAATGTGGAAGTATTTTCCAGATAAATTTCAAATTAATTGCAAATTGCATTTGCAACTGCGTTTTTAATTTCTGGCCGCACAAATTGTGACATCATTCAAATGCAAATTGCGTATTAGCGTTCGCATTTTTGTTTACACAAACGTACGATGTCTGCCGATTTTTAAGAGGGAAAAGCGAAGTCCATTTGCAACTGCATTCCTCAGTTATGATGCTTTCATACTGAAATAGCGAAAGTAGGTATTTGCTATTTCACTTCATCGGCGTCGCATATGGAGCCAAAACTCGAATGCGATCGCAATTCTGTTTGCATTTGCATTTCCGAAGCCTTGCGCAGAAACCTGTCAGTCAGTGCTGAGGTGGGAGTTTACTCCGGGGCGTGTTTTTATTTGGAAGTGACGTCAGTTACAGTCGATGGCCGAGAAGGAAAATGTGCAGACGATTGTGTCGATGCTTCACTCCTGCAGCAATGTGGCGGAAAGATCATCCTTAGTTTCAGGTCAGAAAGCAAGATGAGTGACAGTCGCAAATGAAGTAGCGTTTGGATGCATTTTATTAACATAAAGGCAGATTGGACGGCTAAATGCAATTACAATTTACAATTACTTCTGAAATTTGTCTGGAAAATACTTCCATGTTATTATGTGGAAACTTTAAACCACTACACAGTCATGTGAGTATTTTGAGTCTAACGCTGAACCATCATGGTTTTTTTTTTTTGTTTTTTTTGGGCTGACTCAGGTGTGTTAAACGCCTCGCGCTGTTCAGCACTGGACTCCTGCAGCACGCCGCTTTAACACACCTGCAGTAAACGCTCCATCAACGCCAGGCCTGGATGCTCGCTCGCTTCCCTCCTCCTGGTTTACGTCTTGTGTGTGTGTGTGTGTGTGTGTGTGTGTGTGTGTGTGTGTGTGTGTGTGTGTGTGTGTGTTAATGAGCTGTAGTGGTGTGTTGTGTTGAAGTGGACGTGAGCGAGCAGCGTTCACATTTCAGACCCAGCAGGAGACGTGGACACGCTGAGAGCTGTAGAGTTCTGCAGAAAATCAGACAAAACTCTCGTCACAATCTGCTGCCTTTTAGTTCTCAGCTTTAAACTTTTTTTTCTACACACACAGTCTCTAGAATAACATGAAGTGTTTGGAAAAGAATTTGGACTGCACTGAGAAAAGAACAAAAAACCTCTTCAACCTTAGATCACAAGTCTTAGGACACGTTTCGATTTTGGCATAAAATGTTTAAATTGCGCAACTATAAAACATTAAACATTAAATCTGAAGCTGTTTCACAGGAACAACGAGACGGACGTGAGTGAAAATCTTCCCAAACTGCTCTTATGGACTTTTATGAACTTTCCAACAGTAAAAATTAGTTCTGTAGTAGTAGCTTTACACTTTCCTGAAGGTTTTGTGTTTCCGTACGCCATCAGAGACACACAACTCACAAATTCCTCCCTCTGAAAAAGTAGTTCCTTCTCAGAAAGGTGCAATTCGACACTTTTACAGCTTCATTTATACATAAATATATATTTAACTGAAGAGTTTAATGAAAGAGTGAAGACAAAAATAAAATTTTTTTTGAGTGAAATGGAGTTTTTCTGTTCTTTATTCTTGTCAGTGGAAAACACACACACACACACACACACACACACACACACTACAGATGCAGTGAGAGATTAAGGTTATAAAATGCTGGAATCAAGTTTTATGTCAAAGTGTCGGAATGTCAGTACGTCACTATAACACACACACACCTGCATTTTATGATGTCTTAAGATATCTCTCTCTCTCTCTCTCTCTCTCTCTCTCTCTCTCTCTCTGTATTAGTGTGTTTACATGAACATCAAATTCCATTTAAACAGCCCTATCCCGAATACGATGCTTATATGCGTACAGGAACCGGAATATTCCTGTACACATGGTTTGGTTGTTGTAGGTTTGCCTGAGTTGTTGTTCCTAAATACCTGCCTACAGCTACGCATCTGTTAGCACCCACAATTCCTTGCGTGCTGAGCTGCGCATGAATCTCCTTTCAGTGGATTTTCTGAATAAGATGTTTACATGAACACATTTCCAAATAAAACAGGAATATTCCAGGGACGGGAATGGGAATTTGGAGAATCAGAATATTGTGTTAATCTGAATCAGATTGCGGCGTTTACAAGCACGACTCGATATTAATTAGAATATGTAAATGTAGCCAGTGACTCAGGTTTTGTTCAGACTCATTTCTCCATCATTCTCCGTCTTTAACATCGGCATCGCGATCATCCGAGCAGCTCACACCTGAACTCTAACTGCACTAAGCTACATTCACTCAACAGAGACACCAGGGATCTCTGCTGCTTCCTTCCAAGCTTTATTTCTCTTCCCAACGTCTCTGTTCACATTGAATGATAATGAGAGGTCGTATATGACAGGAGAAGATGAAACCACACAAGTTCTCCTTCCATTTCTGCAGGAACTGACTGCAGGTAGGAACTAAAGCTTCGAGCGGGGAACTGAAGAAACGTCGGACCACGCGCAAGACGCGATTCATCCGAGGACTCGTTCGAGTCGATCGTTTGGATTTTTTCGCTTTACCATGTCATAGCTATTTGAGAAAATCTTAATAGAAATGTCGCTCTCGCTGAAATCAATCACCAATCCTCGTTTCTACCTGAACTCAACTCGAACGTTCTGCACATCTCCTGAAACTGAGCCTAAAGTAACGGCCGCGCTCTTTCCAGCCTCTTTAACCACCTCTGACTGTCCAGATCAGACTTTTCCCAAATCAAGACCTCGCTCACTGTCTTAAATTTATATTTACATGATCTGTATTTTCATTTTTATTTAATCTATTATCATGATTGTTGTAATTTAATCTTAATAATGTATTAAACTGAGACAATATACACAAATACACGCGAAAAAATGGCCCTTTATAAGGAAAAGGGTTGCCAGGTTTCAGAAGCCCAGAAAAACACCTGAAACCAGCCAAGATGTTGATGCATTTCCCTAATCCCTTTAATCCCTAATTCCCATAATCCTTTTTTTTTTTTTACTCTTTTAGCAATCTTAGCTATATATCTTGGATCAGAAATGGTCCTGTATGTCACAGACACTCCGTCTGCACTTGCGCTTTCCCTTTGTTTGCAGAAATTGATTTGATTTAATTACATTTTTTTACAAGCAAAATTTTGGAGGCTGTTTTTTTTAAACTAACCTAAAAAACCTCCGCTTGCTTTTTCTACTCGCAGCCTTGTTCCAAAACTAACCCAAACTTTCTGTTGTAAACAAACAAACAAACAAATAAATAAATAAATAAAAACAATCACCCTGGCAACCGTGAATGTGCGGCTCTGTTCCTGTTGGGGGCGGAGCTAATTTCTGACCTGTTTAACGTATAAACAGACGTCTGAAAGGAAGAAAAGAACCAAATCCATGAGATTGAAATGTTGTGATTTAGTTTGTAAAGTATATTTGAGTTTTATGTCGATGTTACAGGTCTAATATTTCTATAATATAAATGATTAATGATGTAAATTACAAACCGCACCTTTAAACAAATGAAGTGCGTCGTTACTGCAATCAGATCCTGTGCAGTTGAGTTAATATGCTCTTTTTTAATCTTTTAAACTGGTTATAAAATATAAATGGTGTGTTTTATCTTTTAATCACGTGTCACTGGTCTTCATGCTGCAGAGAAGATCATAATGAACCACCACGACCTCTTTTTTTCAGTTTCACTTCAGCAGCATGGTTGGGTTTAATGTCCTGTCCATGTTGGGTACAATGATGATGATACACACACACACACACACACACACACACACACACTTACACACACTCAGTGTTACAGCATGACAGAATTTAATGAGTCGTAGCGTCGGTTATTCATGCTGACTTTTATCTCCAGCACAACAAAACAAAAGTCCTGAGAGCTCCTGTAATTACACAACTGTGCAGCTGGAAGCCACACACACACACACACACACACACACACTCTCTGCTAAATGATGTTTGATGTTGATGATAATTACACATTTGGAGGAGGTGAATTTGGAGCCACTGACGAGGAACAGATATTTTACTGCCTCATAATTTCATCCTTACAGTAAATTAAAGGTGCAGAAAAAAACAGAGCAGAACGAGAGCGAAGAGAAATCCAGCGCACGTCGACACAAACACAGAGCCTCTGCAGCTTTTAAATGAAATTTAATAAATAAATTTAAATTTTTTGGTTATATTTTCACATCTTTTTTATAAAATATCTTTATTTGAACTGTTTTATTGTTTATTTTATTTACTTTATTCTATTTTTGTATACATATATTTCATTATATATGTTATATTTGTGTACTTTTTACCTCCTTACTCGAATTTCTCTATTTATATTTTTACTTCACCTTTTCTTATTTTGTGCATTTTATTAATTTTTTTATCATTAAATTTTTACTACCTGATTGTATTATTATTATTATTATTATTATTATTGTTGTTGTTGTTGTTGTTGTTGCTTGGCCACACCCACTCCTCCTCCATCACACTAATGTTCCCTTGTGTGACGTCCCGTACTGATGATGTCATCTCAGCTGGAGCTGGGTGAAATCCAGATGTTCTGCTGTGTTTTGTGGGTCCACACACACACACACACACACACACACACACATTTACTCCAAGTTTAGATGTTTAGAAGCTGAACTGCAGCCATCAGAGCAGCTAATAAAACCAGCTGTGCTATAAAACTGGTTCAAAAGTATTGGCACCTTTTATAAAAGTGAACGCGGTCCATTACGTCATTATCTACGCCACCAAAACAGAGCACTAATGTTAGCCTGCTAAATCATATGTTTATTAAATCGTACCTTACTAGTAGTTTGCTAAGTAAGTTCAATTACAACACAGCTAATGTTAGGCTAGCTACATCTACAGTCTGTAATTAAAAGCTAATAATCTAGCTACCTTTAAATCCAGTAGCAAAGTTTGCTTACTAGTATTAGCTTCTCTCCTGGCCGATGTGTGTGAAAGAGCGAAACTAAACTAAACGTTCTGTTTTCACTTCACAGCTTCGCCTGCTTTAATGCTAGCAGATATCTTAAGTGATATAATGCATGAGAGGAAAAGAGAAGTGGGCGGATTTTTTTTTTGTGCCTAAGAGAGCGGTAATTAGAGTCATTACGGCGAAGGAAAAGTGGAAATTTTACAGCGAGTTCATTAGGAAATCACCGCTAACTCGCACTCAAATGCAAATGGACGCTAATGGAACGCGATCAGCGCAGAGAGAAAGGAGACGGAGGCTAAAACCCAGCCATGAGATATCAGAGATTAGAGAAATTACTCATGCGCTGATTCCACAACGGAGGAGACGTTTGGGTTCCACTGATATTACGTTCACAAATCTGTGTTAAATAAAAGCAAAAGAAATTTTAAACAGTTCCATTTATAAAACAAAACATTAATAAACAGCACTGTTACCTAGCCGAGTCCGCTATAACTACACTTCACCTTCAAATACACTCTAATCATTCAAATTCTTTAGAAATCGTTCAAATTCTTTAGAAATCGTTCAAATTCTTTAGAAATCATTCAAATTCTTTGGAAATCAGATTATTTTTTCATTAATGTGTGAATCTATTTCACATCTACCTTTATAAAATATTCCACAACAGGAAGTTGCATCATCCAGATTTCCTGAAGATCACAGGAAGAAGAAAAGTAAGTTTCTCTTTATTTTAATGTAATTTTATTTATAATGACTTTGTAATATCGACTGACAAGGTTGACAAAACGTATGCAAGTTATAGATAGAAAGTAAATTAAATTAAAGTAATTTTAAAAATATGTGTCTACATTTTAAGTAAATCATTAGAAAGTCTTTAAAGGTGCATTAGGTAAGATTTCTTAAGTTACCTAAAATTTTGTCAAGGTTACGTCTGTATCGGTTAAGTAAGCTGAATAAGATTTGATTTATAATTTTTTTTTTTATTCTTTAGCCCCGCCCATGAACACAAAGCGGTGGTTTAACTAGAATCAGCATTAGCAAGTATTCTCATAACATCACTTTCAATTGCATGTGCAGTTCTGTGCAAAAGTCTTAGGCACATGTAAAGAAATGCTGTAGAGTAAAGACGCCTTCAGAAATAATGAAATTAAATGTTTCTACATTTAAAAAATCCTATAAAGAGCAGTAAACAGTAATAAATGAAACAAAGTCAGTATTTAATGTGACGATCCTTCACTTTAAATAAATAAAGCAGTATCTGAGGTGCAGTGTGTGCAGGTTTATAAGGAAATGAGCTGGAAGTGTTACTGAGCATCTTGCAGAAGCAGCCACAGTTCTTCTGGAGACTTTGACTGTCGACTCGCTTCTTATTTCTGCAGCGAAACCCAGCAGCCTTCATTATGTTTTTATCTGAAAAGTGTCTCTTATGGAATCTGCTGCTTTCTTTACTGACATACAAACATTGTTCTGTAACGTTTCATTTTGTGCTGGAAAACTAATGTTTGGAATCTAAAATGTTTTTGTACTGAATCAGTAATGTAGAAGTCAGAAAATAAACATCTATAACAAAGTTTGTAGTAAAAAAAATACAGGGTGCCAAGACTTTTGCACAGTCCTGTATATCACTATAAACACACAACATCTGGCTCATAATGTATGGAATTAAATTTGTGCCAAATGTATTGAAGGTAACTTTTCAAGAAAAGAACAAAAATATACAATGAGAAAGAAAAACTTTCTGAAACTGAACACCGTGAACTCGAGGGGAAAAACTTTAATATAGTCTTCAAATAAACATCGTTCTCTTTATTAACAGTTTTCTACGCTTCCTTTTCGCTAATCATGGTTAATGAAAGCGCTGCCAGAGTTTCATTTACGCTCCGCAAGTTTACGTTCGCAGTACTGGTACAAACCTCTCATGTGGGTGGGGCTTAACAGTGATTTACTCTCATTGGTTAGTGAGATTCAGATCGACAGATCCCTGACCTGGAAGTAGAGACTTCATTGGCGTGAATTCTGGAGAACTTTGTAGTGGCTAAATAACGTCCTTACTCAGGAATTGTATTAGTTCGTAATGAATATTTGAGGTTTGGGTAGCCTCACACGACTATTTTTCAGAGATGAGCGTTCAGGAGCGTCACGGAGCGTCATCATCATCATCATCATCATCATCATCTTCCTCCTCCTCAGCTGGACACTCGAGCTTTTGATCGAGCTTTTGGCACAAATTTAATTCCATAATTATGATTTACGAGAATGATCACGTGCAGTCACTGTTGTTTTTTTTCTACCTGATAAGGTGTTATGAGCGCTAAGCTGCGATATATTAGCATGTTAGCGGGGTGTGGAGTGAAAGAATGTGAGGGAGGGTCTTAAAAATGACTGACAGGATGGAGACGTAAACACAAACGTGAATTTCGGACCGTAAGACCAAAAACTTTTCCAAAGAGGGTTTTCTCAGAAGCATAATACTTTTCTCCTGAGGTCACAACTTAAACCGTCATTTTTATATCACGTATTTTCCAACTTATTCGTTTTATTAGTAAGAAAAAAAAATCACTTATTGCAGCTTTAATGTCCTCATGCCAGAACTAGCATGGATGTTAATTTTGTTATTTTTTTGTATTTGCTAATTCTTGGTAAAAACTCAACACTGTTACTCATTTAAGAGCAAAATGCAACAAATCAGCTAAGAAACCTGGTGGAAAAAACGAGATAGCATTCATACATTTTTATTTTTATTTTTTATAAGATATTTTATTGTATATATTATAATTCTCAGTAAATCTTAGAAAGTCCTTCATGTCCTCATGTCCTTAGCATGAATGCTAGTTAATAACATTTGATCATTTTGTGATTCTTTGCTCAAAAAACTCAACACTGATACTCATTTAAGAGCAAAATGCAGCAAATCAGCAAAGAAACGTCGTAAAAAAAATAGAGATTAATGCATTTTCTTCTAGATTCAGTGATGAAATAGGATCAAACCACGTTGTGTCCGTTAGCTCTCGTGTTCTCGGTGAGTGTTTTTGAGAACCTTTTTATCCCTCGAGGCTCCTTTGTGTTTCTCTGTGACGGATTTATACATTAATTCAACAAATAAGCTTCAGTTGACCTCGGGAGAAAATAAAAAACCTCTGAAAACCAGTAAGAGGTTCTAAATAATATGTGTGGATCCCTGATTATGGAGAAAAACCTCTGCGTAGAAAATGCTAACGACTTTAAAACTGAAGCTGGAATGTTCATGTCATTTAATCGGTGTGTTTCACTGGTTTATTGGAGACTGAATTATAAAATCTGCTCTTAATTTTCCTCCTCATGCGTTAATCATTGCTGTAAGTAAATCCGACAGCCAGCCGTCCAACATTACTGCGTCCCCGTGCCGTAAACAAGCAATTAAAAGATCACGCATAAGCTACGTAAACGCAGTTATAAAGTCGGATTCGGAATTTGTGTCTCTCTAACTGTCTGCTCGTGCACCATCTGCGAAACGCAGGACGCTCTCTAATTTAAAGAGCTTCTCGTTATCGGCTGAGGTCTGGGTGTGAGGGAGAGGATTATTTGTGTCTGTGTTTACTGCTAATTTGCACATTAAACGAGCAGGAGAACGAGACGCCATGCTAATGAAGCCGGGAGACGGCGAGTTGGGAGTTTGCGTTAATATTACTGCTAATTTACTTTATTGCCCAATATTATCACGGCTCTGTAAGGAATGGAAATAAAAATGAAAAGCGGAAATAACATCATTTCTGAGTTTTACCGTGAGAAAGTGTTCAGCAGTCGGTTTATAGGTGCTGAAGGACTGTAAATGTAAGTGAGATGTAATAATCACAATTTCATCATTTTATGCTGGTAAATATTAAGTCTTAAAAGAAAATGAGACACTCTGCTCTCCAAACAGCCATTTTTACACATTTATACTCTTTGGGGAATAATAACTGCTAATGGCGACTTCATTCTGAATGTGTTGCTTTAATAAACACAAAACAGAAATAACAGGCTGGTGTGAGGAAGCGGAATCACTGTTCCCACCCTGAAGTTGATTATTTTCCTATAACAGCACGTCCCCAAGTGTTTTATTCCTCTTACATCACAGCAGTTCACCAACGATTACAGTTTTCAATTTATTAAAGAACGACACGTCATACTTTTTAAAAATCTATTTATAGTTATATTTAATGTTCGTGAAACGAGTTAGTTCCTGTTGTCGCTTACGTTAAAGCAGCTATAAACACTCGTTCCCTCACCAGCGTCTCTTTATTCTCTCTCTTCAAGTTAATAAGGCAAAAAAAAAAAAAAACGCAGCTTGTTACGCATGTTACTGAGAAACCGCAAAGAAGAAGCGTAAACTCCTCTGTCCTGAAGATGTCGGAAAACTTAAAGTTACTTTACCTCTGACTGTTACAAAGCGCTGACACTGGAGACTCCTTCCATACATTTATAAATATAAATATAAATAAATTCATAAAATTTATAAAATAAATGTCTCCATACAAAAAGAAAACTTCACACACTTATTTCTTTTTAAATTTGTTTATTATTAGTGGAGCGTCCACCTCACCAGTCGCTGTGAATGAGCTGTTTCTATAGAAACGATAACTGTAAGTCGCTGTGTTACTATAGAAACGATAACTGCAAGTCGCTGTGTTACTATAGAAACGATAACTGCAAGTCGCTGTGTTACTATAGAAACGATAACTGCAAGTCGATGTGTTACTATGGAAACGATAACTGCAAGTCGCTGTGTTACTATAGAAACGATAACTGCAAGTCGATGTGTTACTATAGAAACGATAACTGCAAGTCGCTGTGTTACTATAGAAACGATAACTGCAAGTCGCTGTGTTGCTATAGAAACGATAACTGCAAGTCGCTGTGTTACTGTAGAAACGATAACTGCAAGTCGCTGTGTTACTATAGAAACGATAACTGCAAGTCGATGTGTTACTGTAGAAACGATAACTGCAAGTCGCTGTGTTACTATAGAAACGATAACTGCAAGTCGCTGTGTTGCTATAGAAACGATAACTGCAAGTCGCTGTGTTACTATAGAAACGATAACTGCAAGTCGCTGTGTTACTGTAGAAACGATAACTGCAAGTCGCTGTGTTGCTATAGAAACGATAACTGCAAGTCGCTGTGTTGCTATAGAAACGATAACTGCAATTCGCTGTGTTGCTATAGAAACGATAACTGCATGTCGCTGTGTTACTATAGAAACGATAACTGCATGTCGCTGTGTTGCTATAGAAACGATAACTGCAAGTCGCTGTGTTGCTATAGAAACGATAACTGCAAGTCGCTGTGTTACTGTAGAAACGATAACTGCAATTCGCTGTGTTACTATAGAAACGATAACTGCAAGTCGCTGTGTTACTGTAGAAACGATAACTGCAAGTCGCTGTGTTGCTATAGAAACGATAACTGCAAGTCGCTGTGTTACTATAGAAACGATAACTGCAATTCGCTGTGTTGCTATAGAAACGATAACTGCAAGTCGCTGTGTTACTATAGAAACGATAACTGCAAGTCGCTGTGTTGCTGTAGAAACGATAACTGCAAGTCGCTGTGTTACTATAGAAACGATAACTGCAAGTCGCTGTGTTACTGTAGAAACGATAACTGCAAGTCGCTGTGTTGCTATAGAAACGATAACTGCAAGTCGCTGTGTTGCTATAGAAACGATAACTGCAATTCGCTGTGTTGCTATAGAAACGATAACTGCAAGTCGCTGTGTTACTATAGAAACGATAACTGCAATTCGCTGTGTTGCTATAGAAACGATAACTGCAAGTCGCTGTGTTACTATAGAAACGATAACTGCAAGTCGCTGTGTTGCTGTAGAAACGATAACTGCAAGTCGCTGTGTTGCTATAGAAACGATAACTGCAAGTCGCTGTGTTACTGTAGAAACGATAACTGCAAGTCGCTGTGTTACTATAGAAACGATAACTGCAAGTCGCTGTGTTGCTATAGAAACGATAACTGCAATTCGCTGTGTTGCTATAGAAACGATAACTGCAAGTCGCTGTGTTACTATAGAAACGATAACTGCAATTCGCTGTGTTGCTATAGAAACGATAACTGCAATTCGCTGTGTTACTATAGAAACGATAACTGTAAGTCGCTGTGTTACTGTAGAAACGATAACTGCAATTCGCTGTGTTGCTATAGAAACGATAACTGCAATTCGCTGTGTTACTATAGAAACGATAACTGTAAGTCGCTGTGTTACTGTAGAAACGATAACTGCAAGTCGCTGTGTTACTATAGAAACGATAACTGCAAGTCGCTGTGTTACTATAGAAACGATAACTGCAAGTCGCTGTGTTACTATAGAAACGATAACTGCAATTCGCTGTGTTACTATAGAAACGATAACTGCAAGTCGCTGTGTTACTATAGAAACGATAACTGACAGGCAGGAAGAACTATGTATATATATATATATATGCCACAGCATTATTTAAAAATTAAAAAAAAAAAGTCAAGAACATCAGCTTTAAAGCTCCTCAGAAGATATGATTGGATTACAGCAATACACTTTGGTGATTAGTGGACATCCAGGTGGAGGTTGCCACGGAGACGGTGCGTTTAGAAAGAGTGATGGCCCACAGCATTAAAACAAAATGAGCTCTGAATATCCTGAATATGAAGCCAATTACTTCCGAGCCCAAGGGCTCAGCTGGGCAGCAGACAGCGAGAGGATCCTACACGCTCCAGAAGAGCGCTAAATTTCAGCGTGCCTTGAGGACCAACACGGTCAGGAGGTCAGGAGCGTGGGGTTTGTTTTGTTAAATAAATAAATAAATAAATAAATAAATGGAGTATTATATAAAATCAGACAGTATATTTTTATTCTAGAGATTCTGATGTAGATTCTGTGTCTTATTTCAGAAAGTTACACGTTTCTCTGTTCACAGCTTAGCGATCAAGTGTCCGTCATTGTAGATGTTAATACATTAAGTACTTTAATGTACACATAAACGAAACATATTGATTTAGGGGAGGAGCTAAAAGCCAGAATGTGATAAATTGTAATATAATATGATATGAAATAATATAACATCATAAATTTCTGTAATAATACACATCTGTAACAATGTAACATCCAAATACGTATAATGTGTCATAATATAATGTCAGATCAAGTAACGTACATTATAATATAACGTAACAGTGTAACAGAACGTAATGTAGCACATTTAAACAATGTAACAGAGATGATGTAACTTAATGAAACAGAATGTAACGTAATGAATTGTAATGTAACATAATGTAACAAGGTACAAGGATGTGATGTAGTGATGTGATGTAACAGTTTAACAGAACATGATATAATATGATGTAACATAATGTAACCTGACGGAATAGTGCAAGAGAATGCAACGTGTCATAAAGAAACAGTGTAACAGAATGTAACGTAACGGATTGCAATGTAACATGATGTAACAAGGTACAATGATGTAACAGTGATGTAACATAATGGAGGATATTGTAACAAGGTTTAACAGGACATGATATAATATGATGTAACACAATATGATGTAGTGCATGAGAATGCAGGGTGTCATAATGAAACAGTGTAACAGCATGTAACGTAACGGATCGTAACATAGACGGTATTGTAGATGTAACAGAACATAATGTAACAATGTAACAGAATGTGTTATAAGGTAATGTATTGGAAGTTAATATAATATGATAATGTATATATAATATAATGTAACATCACATAATGGAGCAAATTGTACCGTAGTGTAACAGAATATGATGTTATGTGATGTAACGTAATGTAACCGAACATAATCCGATATGAAGTAACAGAATGTAATGGAACAGAATGTAATATAATGTAACAGTGTAGCAGAATCTAGTGTAATGTATAGTATATTGTACATAATGGTGCATATCGTACCGTAGTGTAATAAAACACGTAACATAACGTAACGCAGTGTAACAGAATGTAACCTAATGCAGCAGTGTAACAGAACACGATGTGACGGAATGTCACAACATAACAGAACATAATGTAATGTAACGGTGTAAGAGAATGTAATGTAATATGATGTAACAATGTAACATAATGAAATATAATGTAGCATGGAACTTAATGTAATATGATGTAACAATGTAACACTATGTAATATGATGTAACAATGTAACACTGTAATATGATGTAACAATGTAACACTATGTAATATGATGTAACAATGTAACACTATATAATATGGTGTAACAATGTAACACTATGTAATATGATGTAACAAAGTAACACTATATAATATGATGTAACAATGTAACATAACGTGTTGTAGCTTGTAGCACGGAACATAATGTAATATGATGTAACAATCTAACACTATATAATATGATGTAACAATGTAACATAACGTGTTGTAGCATGGAACATAACGTAATGTAACAGAATATAAAATAATATGCCGTAATGTCATTCAGCTGTAATTTAGTTTTATTGTAACACAGTAACAGAACGTAATGTCAGTCTTCTTCAATTCAGAATGAGGTTTTTTTTTTTAAACCAAAACATTCTTAGTTCTTTCTGAACATTTCTCTTTTTTTCCACCACTCTTCTTACGACCCGAGACATCCTCCCGTTTTCTATTTGTTATT
>NC_069720.1:860534-913034 GCF_027358585.1 Pangasianodon hypophthalmus
ATCGATATGAGTGATATGTGTGTGATTAATAACCACAAACACCTGAACCAGAGAAGCTGAGAGGCGTCTGAACACCACCATCACAGGAGCAGCGTTTCATATTACAGCCCGGTCTCAGGTGGGAGCGAAAGAACTGCTGACGTTTAATCTTTATTTTTTAATAAAAACTGATTATTTCAGGTCTAAAATCGGACGGACCAAGCGTCGGTGGTGGTCTGTTCCACAAAAGTCCAAAATAATCCACCTTAGGACATTTATCTAAAGCTAATAATCTAATATGGATGCTACAGCTGAATTTATATTGATGTATTATCTCTGAAACTTAGTAAACGCTTTATCAGGTCTCTGTGGTTTAAAGTAAATTTAAATTTGTTTACATTTTGGGAAATAGAAGCAACTAAGAACTAACTTTTTACTGCAGACAGGTACAAACTGCACAGGATGAGTGGGATGAGTGTGATAAAAAAAAACTAGTCTCACACACACACACACCTCTAGTTGCTGAGTCTAGAAACCCTTCAGGAGTGAGTAAAGCCTCGAGAGACTGGAACAGTGACTTATGAGCGGTGCTAACTGGTTTATTACCCCACATGAGCAAAGACAAAATTCTTAGCAATAATTTTTTTATATCTTTCTTCTTCCATCTCTGAACTCTTTCCAACCTCCCGGCTGTGTTGTTTATGAAAGAAAAGGGACCAAAGCTTTATTCTGCATCCTGAAAACTAAAGTGTATGCAAATGACTTTGGAAATTTTAATCTTCGCGTGAGCGTCGCCATTGAGAACAACAGCGTACTGTTTTTCAGCCCATTAGCGAGAAAGTGGAAGATCTATTGCACGGCAGCCTGGAGAAGTTTAATACATAAAACTGCAGGAGTTGCTTTCTCTGTCTTGCCGCTCTCATCCATCACCCGTACAGATAATAGATGCTCGTATCATGGCTGAGAAATGTGCTAGCTCACTGATACACTGAGAGATTAGCTCGACAACAACAACAACAAAACCTCACACACAGCTGAGATGCTGTAACATCCTGACTCCTGTGTGACTTTGTTTGTGTGTGTGTGTGTGTGTGTGTGTGTGTGAAGGTTGTGACTTCAAGATGCACATCGACTCGTCATTTCTGAACAGCGTGACAACTGAAATAAAAACATTAACCATCTGGCAATAAATGAGAGAAGTATTCCCAGATAATTTAGCAAGCAGCAGGGAGGTTTTCTTCTCTATTGATCCCGTTCCATTCTTCCTTCATTTGCATCAGGGCTCTTGGCAATGTTTTCCTCCTCGATGCAGATTGGTAATTTCGGCAAATTACTCCGTGAGCTTCCACACACACAACGCTACCAGCACACACTTTTATTTCCATATGTGAGTTTATGCACATTACAGGGTAGAAAATGTGTGCAGAGCTGACTGATTATTGTACAGAGGGGAACGCTAACGGATAACAGCGTCTGGAAATTGGTGTGTTTGTCTTGTTTTCTTGCGCGACTGAATATATTTATTTATCGTTCTACAATTTATGATGCGCTCTCATCGTTCTCGCAGGTCACGACCTTTCTGTCTCTCTGCGTTTCTGATACCTGGAGCAGAACACGCTTGTCATGAGATGAAGTCATCATCTCTGTAGAGCTGTGATTTGATTCCGTATTTCCTTTCGAAACAGGAAGTCAGAGTGACGGCGAGTTGACTGATTTACGCAACAGCCAATAGCGTTCGAGATACGCCATGCCACACCTCCGTCCACTCTAAACACACCTGAGAGCGAGGGAGCTAAACATGGAGAACAGTGAAGAGTTTATAAGGAGAGTGAAGAGTTTTCTCAGCTGTGGAGGAGTTCTCACCCACGCCTGTCCCCTTTAACCAGGACGACTTTAATCCTAGACGACGAGACGACGAGACGCCGTGCGTGTGTGTGTGTGTGTGTGTGTGTGTTTGTGTGTGTGGAGTTATGGCGTACGTGTTCGAGTCGAGATCGAGCGTCAGCGTTGCCGATGGTGACGGAGAGCCGCAGGTTCGTCATCTGACGCGTCTGAGTGGGAGATAAACGATATCACTGACTCTTACTGATGGAGACGGAGAATAAACACGGAATCACGTTCTCCATCATTCCGACATCGAACAGCTCCGAGTCGGTAAAACACTCCTCCGAAAAACCGCCAACTCACACAAACTCCGCCCACTTTCACATTCAAACTCCAAACGTTTATTCTCAGATGGAGTGTGTGAAGACGCACAGCCAAAAAACACACCAAAGAACCGTGTTCACTGCTAACGAGAAGCTACTGTAGAGCAAGACACGCCCCTGGGGCGGGGCATATACACTCTAGAGAGCTTTTAATTGGATTTTAAACACAAGACGAGTACAGGATGAGTCATCAAAAAAATGTTACCTGGTTTTCTGGAAGTGACGAACTATAAAATTAAATCTCAAATAATTTTTTTTAGGTACGTATACTGTCATGTTTGTGTCTATATCACAAAGGGACAGAAACAAAAAGCTCTGAAATACAATTTTTTTTATTTCAGAGTCACTTTAACTTTTTTTTTTATTCCAATTAATATAAAGAAAACATATATAGACCAAATATATAGAGAGTGATGGAAGCTTAACTGGGCGTTACGCATACGTGCTAAAACCTCTGAATCTCTGTATCATATCAAATTCTCCAGAGTCATATAATAAAACCCACGAATGCATAAAAACCCGTCTCTCCGTGACATTATTCCTCCTTTGGCTCGATTTCAAGAAAGCAATGGAGAAAGAAACCCCTCTGTGTTTGCAGTTTGATGAAATTACCGTGGTGTTGCCGCAGTACCGTGACTTTTGTTCCTTTGCTGAAGATTGAATAAAAAGTTCTTATGTGAAAATTGCTTCCTTAGTGAGACGCTGCCTTTAAATGAGGTCGCAAACTGCAAGCTTTTGGATTTTATGGTGATTATTATTTCAATTTCGGATTTCTTAAGTGACAGTACAAAGAGCTTAGAAAAGAAAACATGTTGTTTGTCTTTATAAGTAAAGGAGTTTATAACAAAACATTGGTGTGTCCTGTAACAGTCTAAAATTAAAAAGAAAATAAGAAAAAAGGAAACCAAAAGAAGGATTTGATCCAAAAGCAGATCAGAGTGAAAGATGTTAAAGAGCAGTTTTAAAGATAAACAAGTTATTAAAGAATATTTTAGAAATCAAAAGCTTCGCAACTGTGTGTGTGTGTGTGTGTGAGTGTATGTGTGAGTGTGTGTATGTGTACGTGCATGTGTGTGTGTGTGTGTGTGTGTGTGTGTGTGTCTATCATGGCTTGCCCTCATGTCTGTCTCTTGTCCCTCGCTGTCTCCCTGTCAGCATTATCACACACTGTTATCATTATCACACACTCCCTCCAGAGAAATTCCTCCTCCCTGCTTCTCCGTCTTCTCTCTTTCCTCCTACAGCACCTCCATATCCATCCATCCATCCATCCATCCTCTACTATTTGATATAATATGTCCATTGCTTAATACTTTCTCCTGGTTCACTCCTGGCTAAGACGTGTTTCGTCTGAGACACCACATCGTCTCGAACTGCTGCTGTCATCACACCCGGAGATGCTGACTGTCTTATTCTGTATCCTTCTTTTGATTGATTTATTTATTTATTTTTAATAAACCTCCCTGCACAATTCTGACCTCCATATAAATGCATTGACTTCTCACCTTTTCATCACGGCAGATCGCTGAGTAATGCTGATTATTTGATTAAATAAATAAATTTAAGTAATAAACACTGTGTGTGTTGCTCAGTGACTGTTAATGTTAACACTGAAGTTGATTATTTTCCTATAACAGCATATCCTCAAGTGTTTTATTCCTCTTACACCACAGCAATTTTAAAGTACAACACATGATACATTTTATCTGTTTATAATTACATTTAATGTTAATTCGAGTTAGTTCCTGTTGTCACTTACGTTATAGCAGCTATAAACACTCGTTCCCTCACCAGCGTCTCTTTATTCTCTCAATCGTAGTTAATAGAAACCACAAAGAAGCGTAAACTCCTCTGTCCTGAAGACGTCGGAAAACTTAAAGTTACAGCTTTACCTCTGACTGTTACAAAGCGCTGACACTGGAGACTCCTTCCATCAATGTTAAATGTTAAATAAACATCTCCTCAACACATCATTTATCAATTACACACTTTTTCTATATTAATCTGTTTATTATTAGCAGAGCGTCTGCTGTACGAGTCCCTGTGAATGAGCTGTTACTATAGAAACGATAACATATAAACCTGTGATTTGCATCTGCACTACTGTCAGAGCTGCTGTTATAGAAAAGTAATCAAAACTTTCTGACCAATCACAATCCAGAAGTCAACAGTGGCTTAATTTTAAATTATATTTCTGAACCAGATGCAAACCCAAAGTCACCAATTTTGTTGTTGTTGTTGTTGTTGTTATTGTGTGACCCTTCTTTCTTCTTGTAAGGCAGGTTTGAGGATTTTAAAATCACCTTCCTGTTGGCATTTTCCCAGCGTTTTCCCAACAGATCGTCCAACATTCATCTCATTCAGGAGATGACTGATGATGCGTCCCGGCTGTGACAGATGAGGAGGACACGGCCTCGCTTGCTCCAGTTGTACCGGACCAGAAAACTTCTAGCATCAGCAGTAGCAAAGTCAGCTTAACGCTCTGATGATCCATCACTCCCAGTGGAGTTCATCGCCTCCTCACGGCTTCATACACCACCGAAAAATCTGCATTCATCATTTAAAGCACAAGTGCACGAGACAGCTTTTCAGGAACAGGAACAATTCAACACAATGTGGTTTAATAGTTAAAAAATTCAACAAAAACCAAAATGATTCTTTTTCATATCTGATCAGCAGTTCCTAAAGTTCATGTCCTTCTACCTTACAGCAAACCTCATAAACAAAGGTCGATGATAAGTGTTTTCTAGAGTCATGCATAACTAAATCATCGATTAAAGGATCGATTAAAATAACACAACAAATAATGTTAAAAAGATCAAAATTATGAAATGAAGGTGAAAGTGTAAATGAAAAGAATATTAGAAAGATATATTGCAGTGAAGTTGTTTACTGGAACAGAAAAGTCACATGATTCACATCATTTATTCTATGAAATTTACACATGTGGTTTTTAGACACTTCACATGTAGTGCATGTGTTTTTATTTTCACACGATTCATTTACTTTCGGCGGAGATGGACGTGCATGACGTGCAGGCCGTTTTATTTTTTATAACCACATCAAAATAAGATTGATAAATCTTGACGAGAGCTTTTAGAAGACGGCATGAAGTGCACCACAGACATCAGAAGCTTAGCAGCTAAACACAGAAATCTCACAACTTAGAGACACTAATTAATAGTGAAGAGCAAAACAGGTGAGTGTGATTATGAGGGCACGTGACCCGGTCATGTGATCAGTTGTAGTCTGCTGGGGCTGATGGGAAATGAAGTCCAAGGCGGCCATATTGTGAGGTTGTGATGATTCAGGGCTGAAAGCGTGGTTTTATATTTCACATGTGATTTTCTTAAAATGAGCAATACTTTTTTTCGTGTGCTCACACGTGTAATTTCAGGGCATAACACGGTGAAATTCACTTTCACATGTTTTTAACATTTTTATGCAAAGCAACTTACTATTTAGACGGGAAATGAACTCATCTATGCAGTTGAGAGTTAATGGTTTTGATCAAGGACCCAACTGCATGCTGGGATTTGATCTCAAAACCTTCAGATCAGATCAATAAGCACAAATTCTTAACCTCTGATCCACCACTGAGTGGTAAGCGTTAGAGTTAAACACAATTTAATGTAAATTTTTATAAGTTAATGTAAGTTAAAATAAGTTTTTAACTTTAGGAGGAAAATATTTCCCTTTGGTCTCGCACTCATCAGTTGGAATGTCGCCTAAATCAGGTTTAAAGGTAAAAAAAAATACTGTATTTGTATTTTTTTTATTAAACTAATACAAAAACTTAATCCTGTATCCTTTACCTGGTTGTCCTTCAGGCTCAGTGTGGATCATGAAATTTATAGTCATCATTAGAAGTTTTTGAAAATCAAAATTAAAAAAGGCGGAATCGCATTTCTACGACATTCCATCGTGGAGTTATTATTGTAAACGTATGTCCAACTTTGCCCTATTGGTGGCGCTAGAGGGTATCAGTGGGCTGCTATAGACTCCCACAGAAAGTGTAATAATAATAATAATAATAATAATAATAATAATAAAAACATACAATCACTAAATGGTGCCTACGAACCTTCAGTGCTTGGCCCCCTAATTAAGAATATTGAGGCTGGTGTAAGGACAGTAACGCTGGATAGATAGAAAATTTTATCTATAATTGGTATCATAATTTTTTTTCCACATTGTAGTCTAAAAATACTAAAAGTTTAAAAAATAATGCTATCAATAACTACTACTGCTAAAGGTGGAAAAGCTTAAAAAGTCAGTTGCTGTTTTCCTGATTAATTATTTAGAAAAAAAGCAGCAACAACATTTTATTTCTATTTTCGATATGATAATGATGTCAGAGCTCTAAACACCGGCAGGTACAAGATACTGATCTGATACCGACTTCATCACAGTAACGGCATAAAATACGTCCAATCTGATCCGATACCCATCCGCATACAGTGCATTCATATACATTTTGCATTCTTTTCTAATTTAATACAATAATTTTTATTAGAAATTATATTATTCACAACAACTGGAGTGAAAAGTAGAATCTTTACATGAAATATTTACATGAATTTCAGAGTTTCTTAGTATTCAGTTCGTCCCTTTCTGCTTTAATGACAGTGTGACTCGAGCTGGAATGGACTCCATAAATTTGTGCAAAACCTGATGATCCATTTTAGATCAAATCCATCAGAGTGTCGTCTGATCTCACGCTTCAGTAGAAGAGATTAGACATGAGGAAAATCTGACCTTTCGTACAAATCAGTTAACCTGCTCAATATCACACATTTGCTTACGTTTAAACAGGGAGCTAGAAACAGAATCTTCAAAACACTGAAAAAATGATTCAGTGGTTCAGTAAATATGACAAAAATAAATCTGTGATTTTTACACAAAACACAGATGATTAGAATTACATAAATGCTACTTACTTAAAAGTTTTGTACTAAATTAATTCATAAATATGCGGCTAAAACCCAAAGTGTATATTTTACTTACTTTACTGAAATAAATTTGCTATAATTTGGCAAGTGCTCACAAAACTAGAAAAAAAAGAAGTAATGTTTATACTTGAACCGACTGCATACTAATGAGGGGGCGTGGCTTTTGAACCACATTTGCATATAACTTTAAACTCATTTCATGTGGAGCGTTATGGATGGGTTGTTTTCAATATTTCTTGTTTTGTGTCTTCTTTAAGACCGAAGGCTATTGTTTTATGCAATTCCAAGTGTTTATTATAACTTTATTTAGGCTGATGTGTGTGTGTGTGTGTGTGTGTGTGTGTGTGTGTGTGTGTGTGTGGAAATTGTTAACACGCTCTTCTTAAGTAAATTTCACTCCAGTATTTTTTTCCAGTGTAGTAAATTTTCAAGATATTCAACATTTAATTTCTTCTAAACCTTCTGTTTATTTGAATTGATTTTAAAACTCTTATTAATGTATATAAAGCTCTTGGTCTTGTGGTTTTACTCCACGGTACGTTACTGACCTTCTTCACCTAAGATCTCGTAATCCACATCTTCTCTCTGTCCCGCATTATAATAAGATAAAAGATAATCGAGGCTTTTCTGTGATTAGTCCTAAACTCTGGAACAGTCTCCTCTTTCCGCTCCTTCTCTAGCCATTTTTTAAATCTTCTCTTCAAACATAATTTTATTCTTTGTCTTATGACGCTATATGATGTTATGTTCAGCACTTTGGATCAGCTACTGTTGTATTTAAACATGCGTTATAAATAAAATTTGTCTTGACTTCACCTGATTTTTAGTGTGGTCTCAGACTTTTAGAAGTGATTTAATAGGCTGTTTGCGATGCTGGTGCAGTGTTACATCATTATTATTATTATTATTATTATTATTATTATTATTATTAGAAGAAGAAGAAGAAGAAGAAAGGGCTTTATTGGAATGTGATTTGTTAAGTGAAGCTTTCAGTACATACACAAATATGACAGCAAGATTCATAATAATAAGAATTAAGAAAAAAATATTTTTTATCTTCTTACATGTAGGTCTATAATCTAATAAGAATATAATAATTAGAATATCTGGGTATATAACTGGGAAATGCGGTTGCCATGCATTAAATTTGTGAGCTGTTTGAGGCACTGTAGAGCAGGAGGATGTTTTCTGGGTGCGCTGTGTTGTCGGGACATTACGGTAAAGTCAGGAGCCGCTGTGAGCTTCAGTCCAGTCTGTGTTCCTGCATCTGAACAGGAGCTTCATTCCTGTGCGCGCTGTGTGGATTACTGAACCTGCCTCAGACACAGCTTTCCACAGCTTTCCTCAGCTTCACTCAGCTTCACTCAGCTTTCCTCAGCTTCACTCCTCCCTGCTGTGTCTGATCGCTTTGCTTTCTGAGGCTCTGAAAAAGATCTTCTGGGTTTTTTTTATCAGAGCGTCTCCTCGGCGCATCTCCACACCTTCATCACCATCATCATCATCATCACCATCATCATCAAGGTAAGATATTGTACTAATCCTCCTACATACACACAGTTTAATGAGGAAGATCTGACAACAGGAGCTTGTCTGGTTTCACTCCAGTGTGTGTGTGTGTGTGTGTGTGTGTGTGGGTGGGTTTTATCTTATAGCCTAATGCATATGCATGTTATAACCTCTTGATTCAGCGCTGGTGCTTGTGCACGCTGAACACGAGTGAATATGGAGCTGAACATGATTTGGTGTTCTGTTCTTCACCACATTTGGTGTGTTTTGTGCTCGACGTCATCAGACCAGGCCAGGTAGCTTTAACCCTCTGACAGGTAGGCGAGCTGTGCACACCTGACCGCGTGCACGCGCACGAGGAACCTCTTTTTTTTTGCATATTCGTTTATTTATGCTTTAAAAACACCAACAACCAAATAAAAAAGAGGAAAAAAGTTCCCTAGCTGACACGTCATAACGATGCATGACGTAATGATGCTTCTTTATAAAATAGTGCATAAGGATATTTTTATTTTTCTGTTTTGTAATTAAGACTAAAGTCAGTTTTGGTTTCTGCTTCAGCAGCCATTTGTTAATGATTGAAATGATTCTTTTTCGTTATTTATGTGTGATTTCATTAAACATAATGTACAGACATTTCTTTAGATGATGTAATGATTTCCTGTATTTCTGTTGGTTATTGAGAAGATGTTGGTGTTACGTCACATTACGTCATTCTCTGCTGTTAAAAGAGGAACTCTGACATCATTTCACATCTTGAAGCTGGAGCTTAACATGCTTTTATTAAAATATCTTGATTAAATTTGCCACATTTTTTATATAAAACTTTGCCATACATGTGAATGTTGCTCTTAAGTAATTGCATGAAACATCAGTTATTTGATTAGATGCAAATGAGCACACACTGAATGACTTACTGCTTCATTTGCATATTCGAATACATTTAATTTGAACAGAAAATCTGCTATGAGTAAAGTAAAAATAATAATAATAATAATAAAGAAGCGTATTAGGGTGTGGTAGCAGGCTTTAAGTTTACATCTGCCCTTTTCACCCCAGCTGTCCCGAGCTCTGTGTCTCTGACGTGAAAAGATCTTTTAGTGTCTAATAAACGACGGGATGAGAAACGGTCTGCTTTTATCTGTCTATAAACTGCTTGTTTAAGTGGCTAATAAACGAGGTTAATGGCTTTTCTTTGTTAGAAACTATACAACAAAACCTTCTGTACTATAACATAACAACATAACACATAAGATGGAGGAAGAAGAAGTGACGGTTCGAGCCCAGGACTTAGCCTCGGACCATTCCTGCGAGAGACGGAGAGCGTTAAATAAAAGAGTTCGCACTTATTTATCGTTCTTTATAGTTCTATTTATTTGCTTTTTTTCACAGAAACACCATGTCTTTTTTTTTTTTTGCCCAGCTCTTGTTGTCCTGGGTGAAGAGTACTGAAGGAAAAAAAACTCTGATATGAAGAACAATCCCTGAAATTTGTGATTTATCTGTCACTCTCTTTTCCCTCGTTCATTGCCTGGTGTAATGGTATAATGAAAGGTCTGGCTCTTTTTCCCTCGTCTTCCTCGTCTACGCAGCGTATTCTTGTCTGTCTGACAACTCGTCCTCTGTCTTGCCGTCTGCGTGATGGATTCCGTCTCTGTATGCGGCGTCTCAGAATTCAGTGAGGGCAAAAACGCACACGTCTGGTTGCTGGGAGGCATAAAGGGAAAAACGAATAAACAATGCTACGACATTCAGTGAAAAGAAGGAGTAAATGTGCAGCATGTTGATGTTGATGTGTGTGTGTGTGTGTGTGTGTGTGAGTGGTTGTATCCTGTTTGATATACGCGCCTGGCTGAGGGAATAAATGAAGCCCGGCTGAAGCACGTCCTCGGCGTGGGGGGGGGGGACGGAGGATGACTGCAGTTTAGTGACAGCTTTTCGACATGCTCGCTCGTGCAGCGCTCCGGGAGAGACGCGCGAGGCTCGATGCATGCACAGTAAGCTGGAAGTGTGCTTAATGAGAGTGAGACAGGGAGACGGAAAGAGTGACACATCGAGGCGAACGAGTGCACACACGAATGAAGCTAGATGAGTTGTTCATCAAAATAATCCTGTATCATTTCCTGCAATTATACATCCGACTGCATTGTCTTTATTTCTCCTGCTGTCTGTCCTGCTTTGATTCATAGGTGTGAAATGATTAACTCTCTCTCTCTATCTCTCTCTCTCTATCTCTCTCTCTCTCTGTGCATGTGTGTGTGTGTGTGTGTGTGTACATGCATGGTGGATGAACAGCCAAGTGTAGTGTGGTATGGGAGTAGGCTGAAGCTGCTTAGCTGGCTCATACTGAGAAAGATACATAAGAAAGACAAAAGGCAGAGAGAGAGAGAGAGAGAGAGAGAGAGAGAGAGAGAGATGAACAGTCTGTAATTAGCACCCGCGACTGAATGCTACATTCCACCTCCGTAAATTACAGACTGGTTTGCCGATATGGCGTCTAGCAAACCTGAGTGAGTTTATCCAGAGCTCTGTCTCTGTCTGTCTGTCTGTCTGTCTCTCTCTCTCTCTCCTTCTGTCTGTCTGTCTGTCTGTCTCTCTCTCTCCTTCTGTCTGTCTGTCTGTCTGTCTCTCTCTCTCTCTTTATGTCTGCCTGTCTCTCTCTCTCTCTCTCTCTCTCTCTCTCTCTCTCTCTCTCTCCTTCTGTCTGTCTGTCTGCCTCTCTCTCTCTCTCTCTCTCTCTCTCCTTCTGTCTGTCTGTCTCTCTCTCTCTCCTTCTGTCTGTCTGTCTGCCTCTCTCTCTCTCTCTCTCTCTCTCTCTCTCTCTCTCTCCTTCTGTCTGTCTGTCTGCCTCTCTCTCTCTCTCTCTCTCTCTCTCTCTCTCTCCTTCTGTCTGTCTGTCTCTCTCTCTCTCCTTCTGTCTGTCTGTCTGCCTGTCTCTCTCTCTCTCTCTCTCTCTCTCTCTCTCTTTATGTCTGCCTGTCTCTCTCTCTCTCTCTCTCTTTCTGTCTGTCTCTTTGTTACTCTCTTACAGTCTCTATCTTTCTCTGTCTCTCATTCTCTGTCTTTCTGTATGTCTCTCTCTCTCTCTGTCTCTGTCTGTCTCTCTATTTCTCCGTCTATCTATATGTCTCTCTTCCTCTGTATTCTTGTATGGCTCACTCACTCTCATTTTCTGTCTCTCTCTCTCTCTCTCTCTCTTTCTGTCTCTCTCTATCTCTATCTCTCCTTGAGTCCACACTAACGTGAGCAGTTTTCTTTAATCCGCACTTGACTCCTGTTTTCATTCCTTTTCCCAAAAATAAAACCGGCAGAGGTGGTTGTGCTGAACACGTCGGTGTGTCTGACCCCTGACCTTTACATCATTTCCTCCATTATTTGCTTTTGTTTTGAGAACATGAATGTGAAAGATGATTTCTTACCTGTCACAGGTATATCAGCCAGATATTATTATTAAAATCCAGAAATCGGCACGGCGGCGAGTTCAGCTGTCCTGGAATTGTGCAGGTCACATGACGGTCTGACATCAGCACTTTCTAAACGCTATGATTTCCCTCTAACATTGTACACGAAAACATGAAAACTGCATTTTCAGATTTATAAACTTTTGAGAAGGGAATCAACAAGAAGCGTTTCAGTGGCTGAGCGTGGCATTTTAGCGTGGAAAGGAAAAACAACACGGATAAGAAAAGATGCCTTTTTATATTTTTATATTTATCCATGTCTTAAACCACTGAAAATAATCTACGTAAAATGTTATGTTGTGTTTTTTAATTCACAAGAAATGACAAAAATGGACTTGCAGATATATAATTCCAGAAAATGCAAGCGGGAATTTTCCTCATTTTTTAGTTTTTTTTTCCGCATGCTGAAGCGTCATCTTTGCAATGTGTTTTTTTCATTGTTATTAAAGACCACAGCGTGACTCCGTACTTGACGTCTTCACCTCACATCAGTCTCTTCTGCTCGAGGCCTCCATTGATTTGTTTTGGTTCCAGTTCCTCCAGAGTCTCTCACACACACACACACACACACACACACATGCATACACACACAAGATATAAGATATCCAGCCCCCTTACAGCTCCATGTCAGCTGTGTGTGGAAGGTGTGTGCTTTTGTGCTGACTGAAACCAACCGATTTTGCAGAAAGCGTGTGTGTGTATGTGTGTGTGTGTGTGTGTGTGTGTGTGTGTGTGTGTGTGTGTGTGTATCAGAGTGCACAGGACCAAGTAGGGAATATCGTCTCCTCCAGTGTGTCCTCACATCTTGCCTTAGCAGTAGTGAGTCGGTTTCACACCTTGGAAATCTCAACACAGGGAAGCGTACTGGAAACTTTATCAGGAAATGAGTTGGGAAGTATTTCAGGAAGTATATCAGTGTATTGGAGGGTCTAACAGGAAGTGTATTGGGAAGTGTATTGGGAAGTGTCTTGGGAAGTCTATCAGGAAGTGTATTGGGAAGTTTATTGTGAAGTGTTTTGGGAAGTGTACTGCAAAGTCTATCAGGAAGTCTATCGGGAAGTGTATTGAGAAATCTATCAGGAAGTATACTGGGAAGTGTATTGGGAAGTCTATCAGGAAGTGTACTGGGAAGTGTATTGGGAAGTCTATCAGGAAGTGTACTGGGAAGTGTATCAGGAAGTTTATCAGTGTATTGGGTAGTTTATCAAGAAGTGTCTGGGGAAGTTTATTGGGAAGTGTATTTGGAAGTGTATCATGAAGTGTTTTGGGAAGTGTATCAGAAACTATATAAAGAATTATACTGGGAAGCATATCAGGAAGTGTGTAGAGAAATATATTAGGAGATTTATCATGAAATACATATTTCTCACACACACACACACACACACACACACACACATATATATATATAATGTCAGAAATTATATGAGGAAGTTAATCAAGAAGTTATCAGGAAGTGTTTTTTGGAAATATACTGGGAAATATATTGAGAAGTGGATGAGGAATAATACTGCGAAATCTGTTGGGAAGTGTCTCTGGAAGTGAATCAGGAAGTGAATCAGGAAGTGTGTGAGATAGCACTGGATTTGGGATGAGACCAGAACCAGAACCAAGCTAAATGGAGTGGTTTGAATTTGTATAATGTCATTTTGCTTCTGTGATTTAATGTTGAAATAGTTTCAGCTTTAGAAGTTCTGCTCACAGACCATCTGCTGTGTGTTTGTGCACTTTTCCTTCAAACCACCAGAGAACACACAGTGCTAAACACCAGGACGTAATGGTTTTGAGGGCGCTGTGAAGCGGCCGAGTCGACGTGTGGCATTATACAGAAAACAAATAAATAAGAAACACCAGCGGCAGCGGCGAAAGAGGCACGACAAGCGGCAGAGACAGATGCTGGCTGCAGTGTTGATTTATATTGCAAAGGAAAAAGGATTAGAACGTAGTAGACGGGAGTATGATTGATATTCCTTCGAGCGTGTCCATGCTGCTGCTTCCAGAACCGAAAGGAAGCGAAGGAACCACAAATCAATCTGCGACCATGTGATATTTGAGTCAGTCACTGAAACTCCTCCACTGGAATGTCATTTTTGTTTGAAGAACTCTCAGTCTTGACAGTAAGACTCTCATCAGCTAATGGCACAGTTTTTTCTGGTGAATATGAGATCCGTTAGATGTAAATGTGTCTCTGATCACTGTGATTTCCTCGGTTTGTCTTTTCATCAGATGTGCAGTTGCCATTTCTGTGGATTCCTCTTCCTGTCAGCACATCGTGGTTTCATAGCCGGTTTATTGCACACAAATGGCCAAAAAATGGTAACACATGATGTCTAAAATGTAGAGTACATCGCTTGGAACAATTTTAAAAGAAATCCTTAATGGGTCTGTAGTGTGGACAATTTTCTTTGCTCTATATGGAGATTTTTATGACTTATCTTTGTCATGTCGGAATGTTAATGAGCGCAGTTGAAGTAAAGGATGTGGGAAAATCCACATCCCTGTTGATTTCAATCCAAATCTTAGCTTGTTTGAATTTTGTGCAGGTTTTTATGGTCAGTTGTGAATAAAGTGCTTGAGAGCAAACCTGCAACCCGTCAATTTATAATTCTAATGTTTTATTTGCTGACTAAGTGAGGAATAAAACACTGTTTTTAGCACAGTGTTGTGCTGTTATAGTAAATTAATCAACAACAGAGGGATGTGATGCGGAAGCAGAGTTATTCTTATCACGCCAAAGCTGATTATTTTCCTGCCCAAGTGTTTTATTCCTCTTAGAACACAGCAGTTTGCCAACGATTACTATTTTTAATTTATTAAGGAACAATGCGTTATACTTTTTACCCGTTTATAGTTACATTTAATGTTCTGTGAAGCAAGTTAGTTCCTGTTGTCGCTTACATTATAGCAGCTATAAACACTTGTTCCCTCACCAGCCTCTCTTTATTCTCTCTCTTGAAGTTAATAAGACAAAAATAAATGCAGCTTGTTATGCATGTAACCGAAAAACCGCAAAGAAGCGTAAACTCCTCTGTCCTGAAGATGTTGGAAAACTTAAAGTTACAGCTTTACCTCTGACTGTTACAAAGCGCTGACACTGGAGACTCCTTCCATCAATGTGACATAAATGTCTCCTCAACATATCATTTATCAATTACACACATTTTTTGTATTTTAATCCATGAATGAGCTGTTACTGTAGAAATGATAACGTATTAGAACGAGTGCATTAATGTATATAAACCTGTGATTTGCAGCTGCGCTACTGTCAGAGCTGCTGTTATAGAAAACTAATCAACACCTTCTGACCAATCAGAATGCAGAATTTAACAGCGCTGTTGGTAAAATCTGAGCTTCCAGTGTCATTGTGGTAATAAATGTTCATTTGTGTCCATTTTAAAACATTAATAAAGACATATAGATGGCTTTTGTGTTAGTTTAGTTTGCCATTTTTTTTTTCAAGTACACTTTGAAAGTTTCACAATTTCAGAGAAAGTGTGTATTATCCTGTTATATGCCTTGCATTTAGCTTAGATAAGCACCACGGCTGCTTTGTGACCGCAATAACCCTGTAGAAATACAGCAGGATATTGAAAAACTCACTTCTCCAGAACTTTTTAAAAGTGCATTCCGGTTGGAGGGTCACACTCCCGACACACTCGTCGTGATCAGACGTGGAAATGGTTTAAAGTGATTTGTACAACATTGCGGTTTCATACTCACAGCCTCTTCTCTTTTAAAAGCTCTGTAAGAGGAGGCCGGTCTGTGTTATAACTTTTAGTTTCTCTCTGAGGGAATCTCCTGAGAGCCCACAGCAGTTAGCAGAGATCAGATATCATCCATAATTTATGCCGGAGATAGAGAGTGCCTTGCGGTTTGTTTGTGTCTCTAAGTTTCTCTCGGTTACAAATGAACCCACTTACCGGCTGTATTGACATGAAGCATCAAACTCGTCCCCTGGCACGGATATCTGTCTCCAACTAATATGTGTGATAAATGTAAGAATGCCAACTTAAATTATTTTAAACTGGGTACAGATAGAAAGCCTTCAGTCCTTCAGCTCTGCACTGATGAACACCGAGTCTGATTTCAGAGACTAATGTTCACAAAACAATTATTCAAATATGTTTTAAACGTCTTCAAAATTCCATTTTTATCATATCTGGCCAAAAAAAGATCAATTCCTACGACATGCTGCACCATAAACACAACGCCATGAACTCTAAACTTATTCTTTATTCAGCTCTTCATATTAAACCAATGCATGGTTATGAAGGTGAGGAAGGTAAAATCTGAGCTTAGCTTTGTACTATTAGCCTTATCTTCTGAAAGAAAGAATGTTTTGGTTGTTTTTATTTGAGGTGGAAGATTTCTGGGATTTTATTTAATAGAGATGACATCAATGCTACTAAATGACCAATCAGAATCAGCAGTTGAGTTACATCAAGTGCTGTTTTTAACCCAACTACACAAATTAAACACTACTTTCCTGCTCTCTCGGCGTCTTTCTGCCTGAGCGCCAGCATTTATTTAGAATTTTACTGTTTTATATACACTGTGTAGTAGTTTTTAAACAGTTATATGTATGAGAATTAGCAGAGTGCTCGCATCAGGGCTCAGATAATCATCACCTTCATGTAGTTCTGTAAAGAAATTTCCTCTAGAAATATACACAGAACACACCATGCAACATTTATGACTCAGGTGTAAACAAAAAAAAAAGTTTTGGAAGCTCTGTTCTGTCCTTCCTGCATACTTTTCTAACACTACCTCTGTTCAGTTGTTTACGTTACCGTGGGAACAATGCTGTCAATCATTATGTGATCTGACACACCCACACCGTTCAGATCAGGCAGTAAAAACAGATTTCTTTTTAGCTTTTAGGCTTGGTTTTAATTAAATTATAATTAGAGATATACGCCCGCCGGACACTTTATTAGGAACGCCTACACCTTTGCTCATTCGTGTGATTATCTGGTCAACCAATCATGCGTCAGCAGTGCAGTGCGTACAGGACAAGAGCTTCATTTATGTAGTGTTCACCTCAAACATCATGGAGAATGGAGAAAAAAATCTAAGTGACTTTTTGACCGTGTCATGGTTGTTGGTTTGAGGATTTCAGAAACTGATGATCTCCTGCTGGGATTTTCACACACAGCAGTCTGTAGATTTTACGCAGAATTATGCGAAAAACAAAAACCATCCAGTGAGCATCAGTTCCGCAGGGTCAGAGGAGGACGGGCTGAGCTAATAGGAGGGCTACGGTAACACAAATAACTACTCTTTACATCCGCGGTGAGCAGAAAAGCATCTCAGAATGCACAACATGTTGAACCTTGAGAATGTCTTTCACTCTCATCAGACAGAAGCAGGAATCTGAGGCTGCAGTGGACACTGACTCCCAAACTGGACAGATGAAGACAGAGGAAAAACGTCGCCTTGTCGTTATTTTTGTTAACATTTGAAATGTTGTCGCTGGATTCAAATGTCATGAATGGAATTGAAGGATCAATACTATTTAAAATTTACATTCCAGTTTTACATGCTGGTTTGTTTTTGTAACAATACACCCCAGACCATCCCAGTTTCACTTATTCTTCTTAAAAAGCACTTTATTTAGTGAGAAAAGTCACTCACTGATGTTAAACTGTTCGTTTGTTGCTTTTGTTATAATACATTTCTCTCACTTCCACGTGCCGTCTCACATCTCACGTCTCACATCCCTTTCACTCTCGTGCTCGCAGGAGTGTGTGATGGATGTGTGATCGCAGGAGTGTGTGATGGATGTGTGTTCGCAGGAGTGTGTGTTGGATGTGTGATCGCAGGAGTGTGTGATGGATGTGTGTTCGCAGGAGTGTGTGATGGATGTGTGTTCGCAGGAGTGTGTGATGGATGTGTGATCGCAGGAGTGTGTGATGGATGTGTGTTTGCAGGAGTGTGTGATGGATGTGTGTTTGCAGCAGTGTTGCTCATCACTTTATCGCAAAATTCCTCACTGCAATTAAAAAATGTGTTGTACTGAACCTGGAACTGCTCCTGAGCATTAAAAAAACACAAAATAGAACCATTACATTACAAATTCAGTGTGTGTGTGTGTGTGTGTGTGTGTGTGTGTGTGTGGTTTCAATGAGCTCTACACAGAAATATTCAAATTAAAGTCTTCAGTAAACACGATGAAAAGAGACAGAGAAATTAAACATGAAGACAAATGTTCTGCAAACGGTGCACGTGTGTGTGTGTGTGTGTGTGTGTGTGTGTGAGTGAGTGTGTGTGTGAGTGTGTGTGTGTGTGTGTGTGTGTGCGTGTACTTGCATATCTCAACCCTCTTTTTTCTGCTGTAATCTGATGTAGCGATCAGGAGACAAAGTGTCGCGTCTTGGTGATGACGGTTTGTGTGTGTTTGCGCGCGTGCGTGTGTGTGTGTGTGCGTGTGTGTGTGTGTGTGTTTACGGCTGCTGCATTATCTGAGTTAGACAGAAGTTTGTAGACATGATGTCTCGTCTGACAGCGTTCTCCGGTTCTGTGAAACATTTCTCTATCAAATATAATCATTTCGAGTGAAAGATGAGAGCCTTTAATGGTTCTTCAGTTCCTCTTTAAGATGGAGACCTTAAAGTTCTAAGGTTCCTTAAAGTTCTATGTAGAACCCTACAACAGGAGGTTTCCCATCAGTAAAGGGTTGTGAGGGAAGAACAGGGTCATAGAGTCTTTAAGGGATGTTTTTTATGCTGCTTTTTGATATCAGAGATTTGCATCAAGAACAACAACATCAGCCTGGATGAACATCAGCATGAGGGCAGGTGAAGGACGAGTCAGGACCTCGAGTGTGTCCTTTCCGTCGCCGGGCTTTTACTACACCGTGTACACGTTCCTGCATCGTTACCATGACAACCCATGTGGATATGCCGGGAAATGTGATTACAGTCAGAATGAACTAAACTAAAGAATCGGATTTAATTAATATGCTGATGTGGATTCTGCTTTCGACAGGAATCGGGGTCGGGTTTATTTTATTTACATACTTGTGTGTGTGTGTGTGTGTGTGTGTTTAGACTCGCTGTCTTCTCCCGCTCTTTGATGATCTCGGTGGCTTCCTCGGCCTGACTGAAAGAAAACAGACATGATTCGGCGAAATGTAAATAATAAATAATAGCAGAAAGACCGAGACGGAGAATGAACTCGACACCTGACCTTTATCATGACACTGTATCAGTTCCAGTGCTGTGCAGAAGTCTTAGGCACATGGAAAGAAATGCTGTCAAGCCAAAATAAACCTTCTATAAGGTTTCTATAAAACCTTCTATAAATAAAACCTTCTTTAAAGAGCAGGAAAGAGTAATAAACTAAATAAAGGCAGTATGTGTTGTTTAAAAACGCATCAGCAGTCTCAGGGACACTCAGTGCAGGTTTATAAGGAAATGTCTGGTGTGTTTTCGGAGCATCTTGGAGAATCTGCGACGGTTCTTCTGCAGAATTTTGTCACTCTCGCTTCTGGTTTTGCAGCTCATCCCTGACAGACAGGATTCCTCTTCCCAAACAATCCCAAATGGACATTATGAACTTCTCTTTGACCCCAGATAATTTTTAAAATTATAACGTAGTTATAGTCAGAGTTAAAACATCGCTGTCCGTCAGGCCGACGAGTCGAACTGTAAAAAAATGTTTAGTGATTTCATCCACAGCGACGTTAAACACACTGACGAGCTTCTGTCTGTCTTTACACTTTCTGCCGTCGTCGTGATTGTTGTCATGAGCTGCGTCTCAGATTGAAAACTCTGACCTTACACTCAAAAATATTATTAATAACTATTAATATTATTAATTATTAATAACAGAAGACTGTTACGCAAAGGAAGAGCTTTCAGTAGCTTGGAAGGCGACGTAAGAGTTTTTTTTTTTAATTCAAACACTAACTGTAACACTGACCGGTTAGCGTCAGTAACTAGTGACCGAGTCGCTAATGCTGTAGAATAGTACATAAGTGTGTGATTTCAGTAACAGCGATAGTTTGTAGAGACTTTCTTTCTTTCTTTCTTTCTTTCTTTTTCTTTCTTTTTCTTTCTTCTTCTTTCTTCTTTCTTTCATTTATAGAGACTTTCTTTCTTTCTTTCATTTTTCTATTTTTCTTTCATTTATAGAGACTTTCTTTCTTTCTTTCTTTCTTTCTTTCATTTATAGAGGCTTTCTTTCTTTCTTTCTTTCTTTTTCTTTCTTCTTTCTTTCATTTATAGAGGCTTTCTTTCTTTCTTTCTTTCTTTCTTTTTCTTTCTTCTTTCTTTCATTTGTAGAGGCTTTATTCATTCATTTATTTATTTATTTTGCAGAAGCTTTCTTTCTTTATTTATTTCATTTATAGAGGATTTCTTTCTTTCTTTCTTTTTTCTTTCTTTCTTTTTTCTATCTTTCTTTCATTTGGAGAGGCTTTCTTTTTTCTTCCTTCCTTCCTTCCTTCCTTCCTTTCTTTTGTAGAGGCTTTCTTTATTTATTTATTTCGTTTATAGAGGATTTCTTTCTTTCTTTTTTCTATCTTTCTTTCTTTTGTAGAAGCTTTATTTATTTATTTCATTTATAGAGGCTTTCTTTCTTTCTTCCTTCCTTCCTTCCCTCCAGCTTGTGTCTCTGCACTGATGCACTACCCTAAAGAAACGGCTCCACGCGTGTTTATTCCCAGCGTACAGGTCACATGACCGAGTTCTGGACGCTCCTCAGGGTTTTTTCTCTCTCGTGTATTGAATCGTTTATTGACACGAAGGTCTCGGAGCTCAGATGCAGCCAAACATTCAATACTTTAAATTACGGAGGCTCGGCTGTGCTCAGACGTGCCAAAATGACTGTGTTATGGATAACTGAACATTCGATCAGACGTCATACTGTTTCTCCAAGCTTTTATTAAACTCTTCTTTTTCCCTACATTATTTCAATTTATATTTCTGCTTCACGAGCGCAGTATAGAGGGAGAACAAAGAGACCATGTGACCTCACCCCTTCATCTTTGTCCTCCTTTTTTTTTTGTCCTCCTCAGAGTACAGGAATTTTTTAAAATATATTTTAAAATGTATTAACGGCTCTGAAGATTCTGCTAGCGTTTGTAATCTCTGTCCTGTCCGAAAAATAATTTCTGTCTATTTTTTAACACATTTTCTTAGAAGTCTAAAGGCAGATGTTGAACTTTTTGTCTTCACTCTTTCATTAAACTCTTCAGTTAAATGTATATTTGTGTATAAATGAAGCTGTAAAAGTGTCGAATCGCTCCTTTCTGAGATGGAACTACTTTTTCCAAGGGAGGAAATTGAGAGTGTCTCTGATGGCGTATGGAAACACAAAACCTTCAGGAAAGTGTAAAGTAACCGGAACTACATTGATAAAAGTCCATAAGATCTTTTATTAGAAGATTTTCTCTCAGGTCTGTCTCGTTGTTACTGTGGAACGGCTGCGGATTTAAATTTGTGCTTTATAATCTGTATGTAATTTAAACATTTAATGGTGGAGATGAACATCTGCCCTTAGACGTCTACTATAAGTGTTTTCTCAGTGCAGGGAAACGAGTCCAAATTCTCGTCAGTGGTAATCACGGAGATTAGAGTTAAAAATGGAGTATTCCTTTAATGGATGAAAACGTATAAGTAATCGACACAGATGGGAAACCCAGCGAGTGAGCGAGGGAGCTATCCTGGGATAATTGTTGTCATTACCGCTTTTCTCCATTTGATCTCCTCCATCTATTTCCTCGTGTGCTTGATTCTTTGATGGCTTTTCTCCGGTTTTGTTCTTGGCTCTCTCTGCTCTTGCGTGCCAGCTGCCAGTTGCCCCGTGTGTGCCAGCCAGCTGTCAGCCCCAGGGTGGCAGAGAGGGGAAATCTGAGAGGAAGCCTCTTCCTGTGGGTAGTGCGTGTGATATAATACCTCCCAGACTCTCGAGGAACGGCTTGGTTTTCCCCGGAACCTCATAAAATGGAGGATGTTTAGGAGCGGTGAAGGGGAAGTGGGCTGAGTGTAGAAGAGAGGGAGCAGAAAACGAGGAGAAGAGAGGATGGAAATGGGAAAGTCAGTAAAATCAGTATTATCCTTTTTTTAGAAACTACGAATCCTTAAAGAACATTTGAAGAACTTTAATTGGGTAAAAAAAATTATTGCTCTTTATTTTCTTGTTAATATCTAGAACCTGTAAGGAGTTTAACATTAATCTAAACTCCCTTGGTATTTAAAAAAAAAAAAAAAGGTTCTTCAAGGGTTCTTCAAGGGTTTATTGAATAATTAAGGGTTTTTAACATCTGACCAAACAGTCATCTAAAGTGAATTACAGTTAAGACCCCCTGAGGAACGTGAGTTTTATCAGCTTCACACACATTTTAATAATCCAAAGAACCCCTGAAGAACTCGTTTTTTTCTAAGAGTGTGTGTATTAACTGGGTAAGTGTGCAGTACAAACTAATTATTGCTCATCATTTCTTCTTAATATCTAGTGTTCTTTAAGAATTCAATATCTCCTAAAGGTTTGCTAAAGTTTTCCCTATCTGATGCGGAAACACTCTGTTGTAGGGTTTGATGTAGAATCTTTAAAGGTTCCTCTAGAGGAACAACTGAAGAACCTTTTAGGCTTCCACAGAGGTGCAAACATCCATGGTTAAGTCGTAGCATTAACTATTTTTGACCTGAAAGCAAACAAGAATAAATTTCGCCTGGTGGAAAAGATACTTCACTGAAGGGGAAAGGACGCAGTCACGCAGTCCTTCTGTTAGCAGTTACTAAGGGAAGGAGGAACGCTGTGGTTTCATTGATCATAAAAAAAATTGGAGGAGTTAATAATTATTAAGTAGCGTTACACACCAGATGTGCCTCGCTGTTTTTAACTGTTGCTTTGTCACATCTGGAAAAAAATTATCTGTCTTGTACAGCAACATACGCTGGGGGTTTTGTAGTAAAATTCTTTTTCCACTTTCTGCCTGCTAGAATTTTCTTGTTAGCAACATTGATATAAGAGTGAAGTAATGAAACAGAGCTTTGGCACTCAGCAGCCCAGCCTTTGTCCCCGTTCATGATCAATGCTCTTTTACTGTCACCCCTCTGGAGAGAACGCAAGTGAGACGGCTCATTAAATCGAACTGAAACTGACAATCATCCATCAGCTGTGACTCGTACGCTGGTCTTTCCCTCCTACATCTTCTCCCAGGAGAGCAACAGTCTCTATCTCACGCCATCACATGTCCTTCTGTCACTCTCTTACTCTGTCACTGTCATTCTCTTACTCTGTTACTCTGTCACTCTCTCAGTGTCATTCTCTCACTGTCATTCTCTTACTCTGTTACTCTGTCACTCTATCACTCTGTCACTCAGTCACTGTCATTCTGTCACTCTGTCACTCTGTCACTCTCTCAGTGTCATTCTCTCACTGTCATTCTCTTACTCTGTTACTCTGTCACTCTATCACTCTGTCACTCAGTCACTGTCATTCTGTCACTCTGTCACTGTCATTCTCTCACTGTCATTCTCTTACTCTGTTACTCTGTCACTCTCTCAGTGTCATTCTGTCACTCTGTCACTGTCATTCTATCACTCTGTGAGCATCATTCTGTCACTCTATCACTCTGTCACTGTCATTCTGTCACTGTCATTCTGTCACTCTGTCACTCTCTCAGTGTCATTCTGTCACTCTGTCACTGTCATTCTCTCACTGTCATTCTCTTACTCTGTTACTCTGTCACTCTCTCAGTGTCATTCTCTCACTGTCATTCTCTTACTCTGTTACTCTGTCACTCTATCACTCTGTCACTCAGTCACTGTCATTCTGTCACTCTGTGAGCATCATTCTGTCAATCTATCACTGTCATTCTGTCACTCTGTTACTCTATCACTCTGTCACTGTCATTCTGTCACTCTGTCACTCTGTCACTGTCATTCTATCACTCTATCACTCTGTCAGTGTCATTGTGTCACTCTGTCACTCTGTCACTGTCATTCTATCACTCTATCACTCTGTCAGTGTCATTCTATCACTCTGTCATTGTCATTCTGTCACTCTGTCAGTGTCACTCTGTCACTCTGTCACTGTCACTCTATCACTCTATCACTCTGTCAGTGTAATTCTGTCACTCTGTGAGCATCATTCTGTCAATCTGTCACTCGTTCTGTTACTCTCTTACTCTGTCACTCTGTCAGTGTCATTCTGTCACTCTGTCATTCTGTCATTCTGTCACTCTGTGAGCATCATTCTGTCAATCTGTCATTCTATCACTCTGTCACTGTCATTCTATCACTCTGTCACTGTCGTTCTCTCACTGTCATTCTATCACTCTGTCACTGTCATTCTCTCACTGTCATTCTCTTACTCTGTTACTCTATCACTCTATCACTCTGTCACTGTCATTCTGTCACTCTGTCACTCTGTCACTGTCATTCTATCACTCTATCACTCTGTCAGTGTCATTCTGTCACTCTGTCACTCTGTCACTGTCATTCTATCACTCTGTTACTCTGTCACTGTCATTCTGTCACTCTGTTACTCTGTCACTGTCATTCTGTCACTCTGTGAGCATCATTCTGTCAATCTGTCACTCCATCAGTCTGTCAGTGTCATTCTATCACTCTCTCACTGTCATTCTGTCACTCTCTTACTCTATTACTCTGTCACTGTCAATCTGTTGCTCTGTCACACTGTCATTCTGTCGCTCTGTCACTCTGTCATGCTATTACTCTGTTATTCTGTTGATATTCTCTTAAAATATATTATGATATTCTCTTAAGATCATAAAATCATCTGCGTATATAACAGCGTATGTATTACATTGAAGTGCTTTTTCTTTTTCTCATACATATACATTAGAGGGAGAAATTCACAAAACTGAAACATCAGCACACAGAAATAAACGTGGAGATATTAGAGTGAGGTTTGGAGGCATTTTGCATACATTAGATTTATTACATATATTAAATTATGATGCGCTCCTCCTGATCCTGCTCTAAACACGAGCTCTGTGCATTACTGTACGAGTGGGTTTACTCGTTATCATAGATATTCTTTAATTACCACAGGATTATTTTAGCACCTTGCTGAAACTCTTCAGGGAAATTACTTGCTTTAATAATGCTTATACCACGTTCTGGATTCTGATCGGTCAGAAGGTGTTGATTAATTTTCTATAACAGCAGTCAGAGGTAAAGCCTGTAACTTTAAGTTTTCAGACATGTTCATCTTCTTGGAACTTGAATATGACTTTTTTCTCTGTGTTTTTTTTTTTTTTTTGTCATAATAAACTTAAAAGAGAGGCTGGTGAGCGAGCGAATGTTTATAGCTGCTATAATGTAAGTGAAATTGTGTCATGGATGTTCCAGAACATGATAAATGTAACTATAAATGGATAAAAAGTATGTGTCGTTCTTTAAGAAGTAAAATCTTTGTAATGGTTGGCAAAAAAGCTGTGGTATAAGAGGAATAAAACATTCGGTGAGTGGTGTTATAGGAAAATAATTCAAACTTCAGGGTGGTAACAGTAACTCCAATAACTTAGTATTTATTACGTTCTTGTCAATTAGACTTATTTTGTTACACAGATCTGGCAACCCTTCTCATAGCACAAACATCACAATCTCATATCAAGAAAGAAATTGAAATTTGAGGCTCAAAACATTTTTTAAAAAATATTTAAGTATAGTTCGGTATAATTATAGTTAGTTAAGTATTCTTTGCTTCTTAGAGAGGTTCTGCGTGGAACCCTTTCTGATAAGAATATAAGAATCTTTGTTGTAGAGTTCTACATAGGAACTGAAGAACACTTTTTTATTGCGAGAGTGTAATGCGATAGCGAGTGTGTTTTAGTGTGAAATTAATCAAACTGGACTCTTCAGGTTAACAGTTCATGAACTCAAAATAATCAAGCATGCAAAATTATTATTAATAATTCAATTCAATTTTATTTGTATAGCACTTTTATCCGTGGACATTGTCACAAAGCAGCTTTACAGAAATAAATAGATTCAAATTAAATTAAACCAAAATAAATTGTAGATTTATAAATTTATCCCTAATGAGCGAGCCAGGGGCGACGGTGGTGAGGAAAAACTCCCTGAGATGATATGAGGAAGGAACCTTGAGAGGAACCAGGCTCAAAAGGGAACCATCCTCATCTGAGTGCAACGGATAGTGTGATTATAAATCATTCCCTTCTATTATTGTGTACTATATGGACAAATAGTGCAGTTGTGTATCCAGGAAATTCATTACAGTTTTCACAAGAAGTCCGGTTTGTTGAAGTTATCATCTGTTCACTGATGGAGTCCTGAGTACTAAGCTGCTCATGGCAACTGCAGCTCCAAAGCCACCACAGTACAGCTCCCCATATGAGATCTCCAAGCCATCTCCACGGCCCCTGAGCAGCACCATCCCCAGCAATCCCACTGATCTTCAGGCCGTCCATGTGGGCCATCCTCAGCAGCAGCGAGCGAACTCAACCGATGAGAACTCCAACCAGAAGTAGGGCATCAGGATGGATCAGGCAGGTCCAGAGAGCAGAAGGGTTCAGGATCACTGATATCTCAGGAGTAGCATGTGTTGCTCAAAAGAGAGCGGGAATAATAATAATAATCATTAACAGATGTGAGTTTATTATAGATATAAAAAATTATGAATTTATGATTTTTAGAAAATCTGAGCATTCACACGCCTGTGTAAAGAAAGTAATGACCTACTGTTCGCTATTATAAGTCAGATATTTAAAATATTCATATCTTTTCCCTTTTATCCTGTATTCCTGTGCAGAAAGACCAGGTCAGGAGTTCATGTGCTGCTCGAAGCCTCGTTCTTCAATAAAAGCAGCATGTGAAATGATGAGGATGTCTTGATCTCTGACTGGAAACAGGAAAATGATTTGCACTTACATCATCTACATTTATTAAAAATAATAATAATAAATAGGTTAAATAAACCTGGGCGGGTCTTAAATAGTGGCTGTTTTTTTTAAATATTAAGATGACAGTTTAGTCTGTGTTTCCTGACACACAAATGCTTGACTCTGAACAAGCTAGGAGATTTTTAAATGCGAAGTTTATCACTTTGCAAAGCTTGCAATATTTAAATCTGTGATGCATTACAAAACTGAGAAACCCTTATATTACAATTTTATCGATACGTTTGTGGCTGATTTTAATTTCAGAGCTTTGCAACATGACCCACTACTTCCTAATCTCGGCTGTTGGGACTTGCTGCAGTTCCCATGGTAACGGTGCACTTTTTAAAATCTCCATGTCCTTGACTTTGTGAAAAAATAAAAAATTCTGTGCATTAGTTTGTACAGGCGTAAAATAAACTGCAGACGTCAGAAACGCCTCTCGTGTGATTCTCGGAGGAACCTTGAGAAAGAGTTATATCCGTATTTCTTTATTCATGACGTGCTGTGTGTCTAAGTATGTAAGGGGTGAGATTTTCCTCGTTGTCCCTCGGCTTCTTAACGACGATTCGATAATAATAATAAGAAGAAGAAGAAGAAGAAGGTGATGTGGAAATAAAAGCGAGTTGAGGCAATTATTTGAAAGTACTCAGAGCTGCTTCTTGTCCTGAAGATTCTACTGTTCCTTGAAATAATGAAATAAACGAAGGAAACAGTTTGTGGTGTAGATTTTTTTTCCTGTCTAAGTCCCGGCGACGAGGCGGCACAGGCCTGTCATCAGTCTGGCAGTTAGCAGAGACAGCTCCTGTCTGCGCTCTGCTCTCAGCTCTCGGTCAATAGCAGTACTTAACAGTGAAAACAGATGTTCGAGGCTTGTTCCTGCTTGATTCTCCTCCTCAGGAGTGCAGCCTGCGTCTTAACAAGCTGTTATAGATGTTCACTTACAGGACTAGGATTATTATTATTTTAAATTGATTAGCTTTGTGGTCACGGTGAACATGAACTGAACTAGTTTCTACGTTCTACACAACTGGAAATGAAAGAAATCTTTTTTTTTTTTTGAGTTTCTGAGAACCAAAAAAAAAAAAAATAGCACTGATTAGGAAAATCTAATGGTTTCCATCACATAATGTGAATTGGCTTAATGGTTTCCATCTGGTTAGTGATATTAAACACCAAAAGAACCCAATAAATAGAACCTTCTTTCTTTCTTTCTTTCTTTCTTTCATGGATAGATAAACTTGGATTAGTCATTACTAATCAATCATTCCATTAAATTTGTATTACAGACCATCAGAAACACATTCAATCCCGTTATAGATTAAGCGAAACTTCTAATGGATTTCACTTTCATACATTTTTAGATGTTTTTCGTTTAGATTTGTGTTAATCTCGCTAATCTTGCGTTTCTTCGATGTTGCATTTGGCCTGTTTTATTTACATGAAATTAAACTCTCATTATATAGAGACTAGCGCCGTGTCTGAAATCTAGCACACACTCGGGGCTAGTTCTGTTTTGCTGCGTTTAGATGAGGTCATGACGCAACGTCGATGTGTCTCAGTATGGTGGAAGTTATGGGAATTGTGTTAGCAGTAGATGCTGTAGAGTGTAGCGCAGTCGGAGATTTTATTAGTAAGTTAACGACACGTTTGAGGGAAATGTTGATGTTCCTCATGGTTCTGTTTTGCTTCTACTTTCACTGTTTATATAAATGAACTAAAGGCTAAACTGCTAGTCTAAATCATTAGCTAGCTTACTCTCTGGATCACATGTTCCCAGTTGCCTAGCAACAGTGTTCCCTAAATAGTGAACAAAAGCACAAATTAGATAAACGTCTTCATTTCAGCTGACGTTTACATGTTTGCAAAGAATGTTAGCTAGTTAACACACACAAAAAAACTGATTTAAAGCTAATATTTGAAGTATAATTGTGTAATGTGACAGCACACCTTTTACAAAACATCACACTATTCATTTTCTTTAGCATACTTTGCCATAACTTTAGCGCTAACTACCTTAACAGCACTAACATGATAGCTAACACAGCTAATACAGCTAATCACAAATTGGTATTTCAGTTAACGTTAGTTAGCTAGATAGGTGATGATAGCTAAGTTAGCTACTGTTTGATGTTAGTTAGCATGCTAATGTTAGTTACTAATGCTAGACAAAGCCTGAGATTAAATAACAATAACCACTACTTTAATATTAGCTAATATTAGCTAAGATGGCTAGTGAACTAGCATGAACTGAAATACTAACATGTAGCGATGTAAATATGTAGCAAGGTGGTAATTAAGTTAGTTTAGAAATTAGATATTTACATATTTCTAAGGAGTAATAGCTGAATAATTGCTTTATCTTCTCCTACAATTAGCTAGCCTTATGAAACTAGCAGACTTTAGCATACGTCAGTATCTCGGCATGACACGTTAGCACATTTAAACCCCATTTATAACCGTTTTATTTTCTCTTTGTGTCTACAAAACTTATGATTGATACTTTTGGACTGAGCTAAAGTGTTTTATGGTATAGATGACGCTTCTTTGCAGTATGCTAATCACTTCTAACATGAACTAATGAGCTATTAATAATGCTAATCGTCTCCGCTAAGCATTAGCACTTGCTCACAGTCAGCCTCCAGCTTGGCTTGACTTTCTCAGCACTTTGGATTTGGTCGCTGTGCTTCACTTCATCATATCCCGTGTGTGTTTTGTGAGCGATAACAGGAGTATACACCTGCACTTTACTAATCCTGAGTGTGTGTGTGTGTGTGTGTGTGTGTTTTATCATCTTCCCCTCTTCAGCAAGCAACTTTTTAAAACCAACAGTGCTGAGAACAATTAACCCGGCTCCGTCCGGCTAATGAGCTGCTTTTTAAACTTTAATGCGTGCGTTCCGCTGCCGTCAGCACAATCCCACTGCTCTCGAGCTCTTCCAGTGGAAACGTTCTGCGCGGGATGATGTTCAGGAAAATGACGATGATCTCATTATTCAGCATCAGCGACCTTCTTCGAAGGCGTTTATTACGATCGAAGTTTAGAGGATCGTTTAAAGAGCAACTCCAATGAAATGATGCGATATAACAACAACAACAACAACAACAAAATGTAAAACTTTACACAATCATCATTTCATTTGAGTCTAGATAAAACCATGTTCTAGGGGGCGTGTCTTATTTGATTGACAGTTACGCTTGTTTATACATTACAAACATTTAAACTTAAACACCCAATTAAAAAAAAAAATCCCTCATCTCTATCTTTAGAGCAGAAAAGAAACAGAAGAACAAAATTATGCTCAATTTACAAGCACATTGCTGAAAATGAAATATTACGATGTTTATCAAACTCTATAAATAAAAGTATTTACAGATAACTTGATGTAAAAATGTAGCTATGCTTTTTAAACAGAAGCAGCTTCACTGTTAATATAAACGTGACGTTTTACGTTTTTCAGATTATTGCAGTGCAGGTGAAGATGATTTATTGGATTTATTGGAAAATATTTTAGCAATTATCAGATTATTTAGTTTATGTAAACACACTCAGGACTCTGTTTTACTGAATATAGCAAAAGAGCATGGCGTAAGATCGCAGTGTGTTTATTTTTGAGCGACGAAAATGTAAAAAAAAGTGTGTTTGAATGAATGAATATATTATTAGGAGGCGTGGCTAGACGTGTTATTGGGATATCCAATCAGATCATCTCCTCTCCTTCCCTTTATGATGTTTGAGGTGCACTGGAGTGGCGTTTTTGTATGAAAAATTACATCTTAGCGAGTGAAAATATCTTGAATAATAGTCAGATTCATCTAGAAAATTCCTAGTTTAAAATTACAATAAACAAATGATATGATTATTAAGCCTATTTTTAGACATTCTCGTTCTCAAAATGTTCTTGTTCTGTTTCTTTTTTTTCTCATTTAAAGTTTTTATTTCTAGAAAAAAAGCAAAACTATCTGCCAGTACACTGCGAAAATGTCATCCTAGCAAGTAAAAGTCTTGAATATAGCCAATATATCTAGTATTTCCTATTATTAGGTTACAATAAACCAAATATAAGATTATTAAACCTACTTCACTAATTTAAAAGTTTTAAATTAGTTTTAAAAAGTTTTAAAAAATGTTAAAAGTTTGCTTATTTCTAGAAATAAATGTTAAAGGTTAAAGCAAAATGATCTGCCAATAGAACAAGACTATGACAAGCTTGAAATGAGTAAAAATGTCTAGAAATAGGTTTAATAATCATATATTTGGTTTATTGTGAACTTATAATGGGAAATACTAAATAAAACTGACTCTATTTGCAGTATTTCCATTTGCTGAGATGTGATGCTTTGCAGCGTAGAATAAGAAAAATGAAAGTCAGTAAGTAAGTAAGTAAGTAAGTAAGTAAAATTTTATTTATATAGCACTTTTAAAGCTACAAGTTCTTTACAGAATATAAAAACACAATCATAAAAGATACATTTATGAAGAGCTATACACAATATATGATGAAGCCAAAAAAAAAAAAAAAAATCAAACCCAAAATACACAAAAGACATCACAAAATACTAAAAGCGTCTGTACAGGTATGTTTTCAATCGACGTTTAAAAACAGACACACACTGAGATGATCTAATATCCACTGGCAAACTGTTCCATAGTTTTGGAGCCTCACTGCAAATGCTCTCTCCTTTTGTTTTATATCTCGTTCTTGAAACTGCCAGCAATTCATTAAAACAAGATCTAAGACATCTCCCTGTTTCGTACTGTCTCAAAAGCTCAGCTAAGTACAAGGTTAAGGTGCCAAGCTGTTTAAAGCTTTATAGATCAATAAAAGAATCTTAAAATCAATCCTGAAATAAACAGGTAACTAATGTAAAGAAGCTAAAACAGGTGTAATATGATGAAATAACTTTGTTCGTGTCAGTAATCTGGCTGCAGCATTCTGCACTAACTGTAAACGCGATAAATTACGATGATTCAAAGAAGAAAACAAGGCATTACAATAGTCAAGACCGGAAGAAATAAAAGCATGAATAAGCTTCTCTGTGTCATTAAAACCGTCTCACCTTAGAAATATTTCTTAACTGATAAAAACAAGACTGAACCAACTTCTTGACATGAAATTCAAAATTTAAATTAGTATCAAAATAAACACCCAGATTTCTTTCTTACGACCTGCTTATTATTATTCGGAAAAACGCTATTTAGAGCAAGCGCAATCTGCAGAAAGTTTAAAGCCATCCAATTTTTTAAATCTATTAAACATGCTTGAAGGACATCCAGACTATTCAGATCCTTGGAACACAATGATAAGTATAACTGTAAGTCATGTACATAACAGTGAAGATTTATATGATGTTTGCGGATTACAGCTCCTAACGGAAGCATGTAAATTGAAAACAAAATTGGTCCTAACAGGGATCCCTGCGGAACTCCACACACAATTTCAGAACGACGCGATACTTCACCTCCAACTGACACTACAAATGTCCTATTTGACAAATAAGACACAAACCAATCCAACGCCGTCCCCGAAACCCAGACCCATGTTTTCAACGTATTAATTAAAATAGAATGTTCAACTGTATCAAAAGCTTGTGTATAAATATCATAAAACAGGCTGAATAATGTTCTATTTTATTTCTAATAATCTCATAACAAGAAATATTAGAACATGTGGCCACATTTAAAATATTTTCACTTGCCATTTTTTGCAGTGATACGACTGGATTTTCATACTGATTTTTAACGGGAGAAGAAACTCGTTTCCTAATAACCAGATTTCCAGTGTAAGTTTTTATAAGTGGAACTCAGTGGCTTTGGTCACAAGAATTATTTCTAAAATTTTGGCATCCCTAAACTACATCCTACATCCTACTTGCCCACTAGTCTGGAAATGAGTGCAAATGTAGCTGAAACTTCACCTGATATCCGAACAACGCGAGTACTGCTGACTGTTATGTAGGTAAACGATTGTTTTTTAATACACTTTTATTATTATTAATGGATTTCTGTGGGATTCACACACATACACACACATCGAGTCTCTCAGCTTGATAAATTAGAAGCTTGTGTGTGACTTAATGACACCTGATAGAAGTTTTTGGTGTGACGAAGCCTTTGGAAGCCACAACTGAGCAAAGAAAAAAGTGTTAACCAGCAAATTACACTCGCAACCGGAACAAAGACTGAAACTGAGACTTCAGTATTACTACTGATTCGTATCCGAATGGCAGTGTGTCCTCTATCAGAGGGTGTGTGGTTGGTTCTGTGGTTGTCCCTCCCATGATGACATCACAGCGTCCAGCTTGATGAAAGTCTGATCGACTTTATTTTATAATCATCTAAAAATCCTTATAGAGCATTACCTCAAGTATTGTATGATTAATAAGTTTTAGATTCTCAGGCTGCTCTGTCTCAAACATCATCTCAGTGTTTTTTCCATTAGTGTGACCACGAAATACTTGACTGTTGATTAATGAGGAAAATTTTTTACTGTCTGTATAATGAAGATTTGCCAGATCAGGTCTTATGGTTTGAGTAAGAAAAGGCCCACTGCGTTTCATTTAACCCTGTCACATTAATGGGGCAAGCTGAATTCCTGTAAGCTATAAAAGACAAGGCTAGTAGTCGGATGAGTGCAGTCACATGGTGCGCTCGGAAACACAGCATCTGGCGAGTCGATAAATAATCTATGGTAATGTTGCGTGCCTGCACAGCTCAGGCCACCTCCGTTCTCCACCGATCGAGCATCAATAATACATGTCCTGCTTTTTTTCCCCTCTGCTGTTCTTTTTGCAGAGATCATGCTGGAGCGATGAGAGACTCGGAAGCTCGGCTGAACTGACGGCTTCGTCTCACACGTCTGAGAGAGCGAGAAGCGAGTGAAGAGCCAAGCAAGAAGAAGAAGAAGAAGAAGTGAAAGACTGGAAGGAGGCGTTCGGTCAGAACAGAAGAGGCTGGATGCCAGCATCCATCGGCTCCAGCAGCTCCCAGGTGCCTCAGACATGGCCTCCAACTTCAACGACATCGTCAAGCAGGGCTACGTCCGGATGCGGAGCAGGAAGCTGGGGGTGAGTGGACGGGAAATGCATTGATGAATTGATTGATTGATTTTTTTTCAAATTTTTAGGACAGTTTCTTTGTGGCCACCTGGAAGTGAAGTTAGCTTTGTAACTTCTCTGTGGCTCTGGTTGTAAACTTAAGAGCGTGGAAAGAAGACGTTTGTACACATCTTGTGCAAATGTATGACGGTTCAGCGATGTTCTGTTCTCTATGTGACGCTTTGCTACGTTGAAATAATTGAGCAATGTTGATTAATTAAGCAATATCGCACGAGAAAGAGTGTATTGATTGCAAGTACGATATTGCCTTCATACAGCAGTTTTATAAATAATAAATTAAGTGATATTTCAGACACCATATGGCCAAATAATTTGTTTAGTTTTCCTCCGTAAATGCAAATAGATCCTGAAGAACCCACGCTCACTGATAGCCTGTCAGATATCTCGCTAGCTCACAATAATTTGTACATTCCCGTTAAAGGTGCATCTGCTGAAACTGGCTTCACTTCTTCCTTTTTATCATCATATGACAAGCTTTGATAATTTAAGTCAGACGTTATATTCATGAAAAGCATATCGTTTTCCGTGTCCGCTGATGATGTCGCTAACTGTAGTAACCGCTTCAGTAGGACTCTTCCTAGACATGGAGTGATACACGCAGTGAAACGTCCCGGTGCGGTTATACTAAATATAAACACTCCTGGAACGCCGCACGTCCAATCAGATTAGTGGACCGGAAAGAACTGTTCTATAAGTTTCTGTAAAAGCAGCTCTGACAGTAGTGCAGCCGCAAATCACAGGTTTATATTAATGCCCTCGTTCTAATACGTTATCGTTTCTATAGCAACAGCTCATTCATAGGGACTTGTAATATCCACTAATAATAAAAAATGTTTGTAACCGTTGAACTGTGGGGAGATGTTTGTGTAAAATTGATGGAAGGAGTCTCCAGTGTCAGAGCTTTGTAACAGTCAGAGGTAAAGCTGTAACTTTAAGTTTTCCGACATCTTCAGGACAGAGGAGTTTACGCTTCTTCTTTGCGGTTTCTCAGTAACATGCGGAACAAGCTGCGATTTTTTTGTCTTATTAACTTGAAGAGAGAGAATAAAGAGGCTGGTGAGGGAACAAGTGTTTATAGCTGCTGTAACGTAAGCGACAACAGGAACTAACTTGTTTCCACAACATTAAATGTAACTGTAAATGGATAAAAGTATAACGCACATTCTTTATAAATAAAAAAGTGTAATATGGTAAATTGTTGTGGTGTAAGAGGAATAAAACACTTGGGGACATGCTGTTATAGGAGAATAATCTTTGAGGTAGTAACAGTAACTCCACTTCATCACACCACCCTGTCACTCAGTATTTTTCTGTAACACACTCACACACACTCACACACACACACACACACACACATAGTGTTTATTACTTATGTAAAATATGATCATGGCTAATTTCCTGTACTTTCATTTTTCGAGTAACGCATTTTATCTTGAGTGTGATTAAGTGGCGCTTCAGCTCTGTAATGAGAAACAGACTCATCTTTAAACTGAAAGCACAAAATTTCCACAAAAACATATTCATCTTAATAATCGATGGCGTCGTGGCAGATGTTTTGTTTGCAGACGGTGAGAATATGGAAGTGAAAAGGTCACGCTGAGCGTTAATTTCCTCCTTTGAAGCAACGTTTAATCAGAAGATTTATGACTCACCTACAGGTTAATACTTTTTCCTTTGGAATGAAATCGCAGCCATTTGGACACACGGCACTGACACGGAATCCCAATTGTTCTTTATGGCGGGTCACAGTGTCGTCTCGAGTCTTCCAGCGTTTTCTATAAACAGAGCTGCTTTTTATCACCGCAGATCGCTTTGTGACGAGGAGCAGGAGGTTAAATGGCTATAGAGCCCGCGATTAACCTCCGTTTTAGCTCCGAGACCTCATTACAGAGTTACATTGCACCTCTGAGAGAAATGCTCGCTGCTGTTGTGGATGCGGCGCCACACAAAGTATCGGCACCCCTCTTCACCATCCATCCACAGGAGCATCACCTGAGCAGATATGATGTGGATCCTGGCTCTTTTCAGTGACATGGATGTGGTCGTGGTTGTGTGTGTGTGCGTGTGTGTGTTTGTTTGCGTGTGTGTGTGTGTGTGTGTGTGTGTGTAGTGATGACAGATGAACCATAGTAACCTTGGTTACATAGAGAAGCAACCGTGACGAAACAAAGGGAATCTGATGAAGCGAGCCGATTCCTGAAATCTCAACAGCCCTGCTGTCAGAGCAACACACTCTTCCTCTGTGTGTGTGTGTGTGTGCGTGTATGTGTGTGTGTGTGTGTGTGCGTGTATGTGTGTGTGTGTGTGTGTGTGACATGATTTCCATGCATAAGGCTGAGCACTGATGTGTTTAGTCAGCGGGATTGTGGGTAGCAGGACAGTGTGACACATGACTCCCCTGTGGGAGCAGCAGAGGCAGATTACCTGAGAGCTTGTGTTTGCGCGCACACACACACGCACACACACACACACACACACACACGCACACACACACACACACGCACACACTTTTTTCCCTCCCTCCTGTTTGTCTTTTATTCTCTCCTTCTCTTTGTCACCCTCTGAGTGTGTGTGTGAGTGTGAGTGTGTGTGTGAGTGTGTGTGTGTGAGTGTGTGTGTGTGTGTGTGTGTGTGTGCTTGTGTGTGTGTGTGTAAACAGGATGCTGTTGTCTCTCGCTCATTGTTTAACGAATGGCTCCTCTTACTGTAAGTGGATTTTCTTTCGGCTGTATAATATTATCATCCTGCACGTAATCCGAGTGTAATATCACACATCTCCTGCGTATGCGGCGTTAATGCTATTTACATCCCGCTCGCTGCATTTCCTCTGGCGCAGCACCAGCGCATGGAGTGTGGAGGTGTTTGCATGGATTTCAGACACAAAGCCGTGTGAAACTCGGAGAGAGCGAATCCGTACACAACCACTGACTCGTCTCGTTCATTCATTCGTTCATTTCCTCGTCCTCGGTAAGCGCTTTATCCTGATCACGGTGGCAGCGTGCCAGGTCACAGCTCCAGGGTCTTGGCTTCAGTTCAATCCTGAGCTCATGTTCCTGGCTCCTCTCTCTGGAATTTTTGCGCATGTTCTTCCCATGTCCATGTGGGTTTCCTCCGGGTTCTCCGGTTTCCTCCCACCTCTGAAACACACAGCAGTAATTGGATTGGCTGAGATAAATTACCAGCAGGTGTGAATGAGTGTGTGAGTCTGTGTTTGTGTGTGCATGGTGGCCTGCGATGCTGGGCCGGTGTATTCCCGCCTCGCACCCGGTATTCCCGGGATAATCTCCTGATGGGGATAAAGTGCTTCCTGAAAGAGAGGGAGTGAGTGTTATTTTAGCTGTAGTGAAAGTTACTGAAACAGTTGTTGATGTTTTCTGAGCTTCATGGCCCGTGATGTTAGAGTTAGCGTTCCTCCTCGGGTGTGTATCCGGGTTTGTGACCAACGTACGTTTTAAAGCGGATTAGTTTGGATTTTTGTGGAGCCGAGCACAACAGCGCCACCTGCAGGCTCATGATCCACACTGCTTTCTGTCCCAGCAGTGACGGCTCATGGTGGAGTTAGATGTTAGGAGTTAGTTAGACACACACACACTCACACCTATTCGCTCTCTCCCTGTCTTTCTATCTATTTGTCTGACTGTCTCTCTCTTCGTCTGTCTGAATGCCTCTGTTTCTCTCCCTCTCTCAGTCTCTCATCTGTCAATATGTCTGACTGTTTATCTGTCTGTCTGACTGTCCCCCTGTCTACCTGTCTATCTATCTATCTATCTAGTTCCATTTTTCTGTCTATCTGTCTATCTCTCTCTGCTCCCCGCCTGTCTGTCTGCATGTCGCTCTGTCTCTCTTCCTACATCAATTCCCCTGTATGTCTGTCTCTCTCTCTCTCTCTCTCTCACTCCCACTGTTCCCCATCTGTGTCTCTGTCTGTCTGTATGTTGCGCTGTCTCTCTCTCTCTCTCTCTCTCTCTCTACAACAATCCCTGTCTGTCTCTCTGTCTGTCTGTCCCTCCCCCTGTTCCCGTCTGTCTGTATGTCTCTCTGTCTCTTCCTACCTCAGTCCCCCTGTCTGACTGTCTGTCTTCCCTATTCCACCTCACTGTGTCTCTGTCTGTCTGTCTCTCCCTCCCTCCCACTTCCCCCATCTATCTATCTATCTATCTATCTATCTATCTATCTATCTATCTATCTATCTATTTTTGTCTCTCTCTCCCCAGCTCCTCTATCTATCTATCTATCTATCTATCTATCTATCTATCTATCTATCTATCTATTTTTGTCTCTCTCTCTCCCCAGCTCCTCTATCTATCTATCTATCTATCTATCTATCTATCTATCTATCTATCTATCTATCTATCTTTCTATCTATCTATCTCTCTGACTCTCTCTCCCCCAGCCCCTATGTCTATCTATCTATCTATCTATCTATCTATCTATCTATCTATCTGTCTTTGTCTCTCTCTCCCCAGCCCCTCAGTTTGTCTCTCTTTCTGTCTCACTCACAAAAAGCTCTACAGACACAAAGCTCCACTCTAATCAGAATTCTGTGGCTGTGCTGAGAGCTGTTGTGTCTTTCCACTCGTCTGCGCTGCTCTGAGGCCGTAATTACTCCACAGCCGCTCTTCTCTCGCTGCGCCGCTGCTTTTTTGGAAGTGACACACAATTTGACGTTCTATTCTAATCCCAGCTGAACATTAGTGGTGAGCGTGTTTTTTTTTTTTTTAGTTCAGTTTTAATCTGTACCTATAATTCCTCGGGATGGTGATGTCCGGGATCATTGTGGAGAAGGAATTTTATACTACAGATAAAATTGTGTATCTGAGACGTTTTAAATTTAGTCCTGATGGTTGTTAATTGATTCCTGCGGCTTTGTGGGAAGACAGGTTTAAGCTTAATCCTGTTTCCTAAAACAAATCAAGATGACAAAGCATGCAGCGCATTGATTAAAAAACCTGAGCAGCCGTGAGTCTGCTGCGTTCCTCAGTAGGAGTCTCAGGTTTATATTAATGTGTCGTTCTTATACGTTATCGTTTCTATAGTAACAGCTCCTTCACAGGGACGTGTACAGCGGAAGCTCCACTGATAATAAACGGATTAAAACCCGTGTGTTAAACACGTGTGTAATCGATAACTGATATGCTGACGTTTTCTGTAAGGAGATGTTTATGTAACATTGGAAGGAGTCTCCAGTGTCAGCGCTTTGTATCAGTCAGAGGTAAAGCTGTAACTTTAAGTTTTCCAACATCTTCAAGACAGAGGAGTTTACGCTTCTTTGCGGTTTCTCGGTAACATGCGTAACAAGCTGCGTTTTGAGAGACGTGAATAAGGACAGAGCTCTGCAGTGTGTGGAGAGGAGACGAACACGACTGAAACTGCGCTGTTTGTGTTTTAATCGCTGCAGTACGACACGATGAAGTCACACAGAGTCGGGAGTCACACAGAACATGCTAGCTAATGTCCTCTCTCTCTCTCTCTCTCTCTCTCTCTCTGTCTGACTATCTGACTATCTGTATCTCCCAACGCCTGTCTGTCTTTCTCTGGTTTTTGCTGTGTGTGTGTGTTGCTCTCTCTCTCACTGTCTGTCTCTTTCTTTCTCCCTGTCTGTCTCTCCTTTGTCTGTATTTTTCTCTTCCTCTCTCTCTCTCTCTCTCTCTGTCTGCCTGTAAATCTCTCTCTCTGTCTCTGAATCTGTCTCTCTGCATCTTGTCTTGACCTCTTTGTCTGTCTCTCTGTCTCTGTCTCTGTCTCTCTCTCTCTCTCTCTCTCTATGTCTGTCTTCTTGTGTGGCTCTCTCTGTGCCATTCTCTCTGTCTGTCTCTCTCTCTCTCTCTCTCTCTCTCTCTCTCTCTCTCTCTCCATGTGGGTGTATCTCTCGCTGTCTGTTTCTCTGATTATCTCTGTGCTCTCTGTGTCTCTGTCTTTCTTTCTCTCTCTGCCTCTCTCTCTCTCTGTCTGTCCATCTTTCTCTATGTCTCTTTTCCTTTGCTCTCTCTGCCCTCTTTGCCCCTGTCTGTCTCCTTCTCTGTCTGTTGCTTTTGCTGTCTCTCTCTCTCTCTCTCTCTCTCTCTCTCTCACACACACACACACACTCACTTGAGGATTAGTTGAACCTCCAGGGACAAAATTATGCAAACATGAAATCCATCTCCTGCTCATTCTGTAAACAACATTTCCTGAACTTTCCACTTCGCCGTTGTTATAAAACTCGACTCAAGGGATTTACACCACACCGGGATTTTTAATGTTTCAGTCCCGAGTTGTCACGATTCAAGACTGATGCTGATTTTTTTTTTTTTTTTAAATAAAATGTTTTTAATGATTTATTAAGTCAAAGCTAACAATCAGTAACAAGAAAGATCACTTTAGCTCGTTTAAGTAGAGGGAAAATCATTTCAGATGTTATTCCAGGAGCTTGTTTTTGCCTCGAGGCACCAAACGAACACGGCTTTAACCATAAACGTTTTAATCTGCACTGCGCCGTGTGTGTGTGTGTGTGTGTGTATTATGTATTTGTCTGATTGAGACAGATGTCATATCACTCCAGAATTATGATATGATGTCTAAAACTCTGTATCAGTTCGCCTGTTTGCACATTTGCCTTCTCAGCAGTAATGAAAAGTTCATAAACTTATTTTTAGTCCTGCGGAAGAATTTTATTAGAGGAAACGGCACACAGGAGACAATATTGTTCTAGGCTGATATGTGTGTGTGTGTGTGTGTGTGTGTGTGTGTCCTCAGTATGAGGTTACCGTGGTAACTGTAGGTTGGATGTTGAAGGACATCAGAGGCAGTTTTTTCAGCTGCTCCTGTGAGGCTCTGATTATTTGGATCTCGTGGCCATTTTTAAAGCTACAAACTCTGAGTAGCTCTGCGTTAAAACCTCAGTTGGTCTCTAAACTGCAGCGAAGCAGCATTTTCTCATGCAGGGTGCTGATGTTTTTCTGCATAGTCAGGTGTGTGTGCAGATTGTGTGTGCGCCCTATAAACACGTGTGTGTGTGTGTGTGTGTGTCTGTAACTCGATCACTGTGAAGGTAAACTATATTTCAGCTTCCCCCAAACTGAAAGTTACTGTATATTATTTCTGTTTAACACTGAACTTATTGCCGTCTCTCACTTCTTCAGTAGATTTTTCCATGTTTCTGTCTCGATAAATGACTCTTTGATTTGTTAGTAGCTCTTTATTTTAGAGGTATTCAGTCAGTGCACTGATTTTCTGAGCATTAATATCCATGCATCTTTACATCTAACGTCACCAAGTTGTTAGGATTCGTACAGTGTGATATTGCTGAAATTATAAATATCTCTTGTGTTAGTGAGGTGTGAAGAAGATCTTTGCTGAAAATAAAACTAAATCTTCATCATTAGATCTGAAGGAAAGTGTTAACTAGTGAGAAAATGATGTTCAGTCTTCATCATGTCTTCATCATACATCAGTGGCTCATGAACACTGCAGTATGTAATCCACAATGATAAACATAAAGCAGGCGTGTTCACCATGTGTGTGTGTGTGTGTGTGTTTCAGATCTATCGGCGCTGCTGGCTCGTGTTTAAGAAGTCCTCCAGCAAAGGGCCGCGCCGGTTGGAAAAGTATCCCGATGAGAAATCCGCCTACATCCGAGCCTGTCCGAAGGTAAACCACGATCACAAAACATTCCTGATGTCCGACGCCAGAAAGTGAACAGAAATCTCGATCTGTGTTTAAAAACGTGGATTGGATTTGAGCGCAGGATGCAGGGGCGTGTAGGAAAATGGCAAAAATGATCTTTAAAAAAGCGTCTATTTCTGCTTTCACTTTGGATTAAGTTCAGAAAATACAGCCAACATCTGCAACAACCAGAGAAAAATGTGTAAAGCTGATAAATTTTTAACCCAGAGTAGATAGGAGCTTCAGTTCAAAAAGAAGTGCATACATTTAAAAACTGTTTTCGATAAGACCTGAGCCAAGAAAGAGATGTTCCTCTAACTGCAACAACATTTTCTGGTCTGTAGAGAAGAATATTACGATCTGTTGTATCACTGAGATCGAGCAAAACACAAGCAAGGAGACATAACCTTGATCAATAGTGGGACATTTGTGTTGCAGAAATCCGGATGTAGTAGATTTAGATCCCTAATAAACAAGCCAGAGAAGAGAGTAGTGAGAAAAAACTCCCTGAGACAACACGAAGAAGAAACCTTGAGAGGAACAAGACTCAGAAGGGAACGGAAAGAGTAAAGACAAACAGTCCGGAGTGTGTTTACAGGATGTTCAGTGGGAGCAGATTGTGAATAAATGTCCTGAACATGGTCTTTATGATTACAGCAGCAGCTTTTAGATACAAAAATAGAGCATCCAGCTGAGATTAAACGCTGAGGAAACGGGGAGATCTGTTACACAGACTGAAAACATCTGGCATGTGCTAAATGTCCACAGGTGACAGAGATCAGTAACGTTAAAAACGTGACGAGACTGCCGCGTGACACCAAGCGCCAGGCCGTGGCCATCGTCTTCACTGACGACACGTCCCGCACGTTCACCTGCGAGTCAGGTAAAACATCTGGGAGTATGAGTATTATGACTAAACACATCCACACACACACACACACACTTCACTTGGGCTCTTTTTTTAGTTGAATTATCCATCTCAGTTCTGTATAATGTGAAGCTCCTGAGCTGCTGTGAGTCGCTCTGACAATCCTGTAACAGTAACTCACAGTCAGAGCCGCTGGGCTCAAATTAGAGAGTTTCTCACACACACACACACACACACACACCATACGGCAGCCTAGATCCATCCTACATCTTCACAACTAATTGAGAAATTAATCCAGCTTCACGCAGAGCCGATGGAGGCTGGGTTAGCAAAAAAAACAGATCGAAAATCAAATACCCAGAGAAACCAGGTGACAGTTTTGTTGTATTTTAACTAGCCAGCTAGATTACTGACAAAATGACTGTAACATAACATACTAAATAGTGTCTCAGTATTCTGCTTTACTGCAGTACTTCACTTGTTTTGCAGTATTCTGAATTACGAAACATTCTTCTACGAGGAGCTCGCAATAGCACTTTTCTACCAGAGAGGGCGACATTCCCGAATCCATTTTTTTTATGATTTCCGTGTGTATCCTGTCCTACAGAGCTGGAGGCTGAGGAGTGGTTTAAGACGCTGACCATCGAGTGTTTGGGTACGCGGCTGAACGACATCAGTTTAGGAGAACCGGACCTTCTGGCAGCTGGAGTTCAGTGCGAGCACACGGGTCAGTCCAGGTTTATTTTCAGTTCTGATGGGAATACACTGCCAGGCGAAAGTATTTGAACCCTGAAGTGTTGGTGTTCAGATGAGACAGACTTCAGAGATCCAACTTTCCAAAAGTAAAAAGTAGTTCCGGTTACTTTCCACTTTCCTGAAGGTTTTCTGGTATCCACACGCCATCAGAGCCATGCAACTCACAAATTCTTCTCTCTAATAAAAAGAAGCGATTTGACACTTTTACAGCTTCATTTACATACAAACACCTTTAACTGACGTGTTCATGAAAGCGTGAAGACATGAATACAGAAAGGTCAACATCTGACCCTACACTTCCATTATAAAGAGTTTGGAGTGTGTGTGTGTGTTCTTTATGCTTGTCTGTGGTCCTCACACACACGCTGCAGATACAGAGAAGAACCTTTGACACACGTTCTCGTTTTGGTGTTTTCAGAACGCTTTAACGTGTTCCTGCTGCCGTGTCCCAACCTGGACATCTACGGAGAGTGCATGATGCAGATCACCCACGAGAACATCTACTTATGGGACATCCATAATCCTCGCACAAAGCTGGTCACGTGGCCGCTCTGCTCGCTGCGCCGCTACGGCCGGGACGCCACCCGCTTCACCTTCGAGGCCGGCAGGTACGAACCACGAGAGAGCGAGACGGAGATATAAAGAGGAACCTTCTGAGGTGGTGGGTTCTTTCAGACGTACAGCAAAAAGTTTTAAAGGATTTTATCTCACAGCGCTGTTGAATTCTGGATTGTGATTGGTCAGAAGGTGTTGATTAATTTCCTATAACAGCAGCTCTGACAGTAGTGCAGCTGCAAATCACAGCTTTATATACATCAATGCTCTCGTTTCTATAGTAACGGCTCATTCACAGGGACTCGTACAGCAGACGCTCCGTTTAATATTTTAACAGATGTTTATTTAACATTTATGGAAGGAGTCTCCAGTGTCAGTGCTTGTAACAGTCAGAGGTAAAGCTGTAACTTTAAGTTTTCGGACATCTTCAGGAGTTTACGGTTTTCAGTTTCTCGGTAAAATGCGGAACAAGAGGCTGGTGAGGGAACGACTGTTTATAGCTGCTATAATGAGAGAAGTGAGAACAGGAAATAACTTGTTTAAAAATTTCATGTCATTTTTCTTAATAAGTAAAAATTGTAACCTTTGGCAAATTGCTGTATTTTCCTGTAACAGCATGCCCTGTCATGATTGATTCCTTGTTTAAATACAGCAGGTTGCATAAAACATCAGAACTCTGCTCTGTGACTCTCTGGAGATTTTTAAAGGGAAATGAAAATACGCCTTCTTTCACTTCCACTGTAAAAGAGAGAGAGAGAGAGAGAGAGTTTCACTTCCACTGTAAAAAAAAAAGAGAGAGAGAGAAAGAGAGAGAGAGATTTAACAGCTTTCTTCCTGCCACCAGTCCAGTTCACATCATCATGCGTCTTCTTATTAGCTACATATTTATGTCCATTTTCTTTCAGGAAAATCCTGTATTCCATCTTGTCCACTGTATCAGAGTGTAAGTGCATGAACCAGACCAGCAGATTTGTACGAGTTGACCGAGCTCTATTGAACTGAGGACCTCATAAAGAGATTGAATGAATAGATTAAAAGGAAATTCAGTGGAGAGTGTGGCGTTCTTATCTCCTCCTGCCACTTTGATCAAATAATAAAGGAAGATTTGTAACGCCTGCAGGATGCCCCTGAAAGGACAAAGATAAGAAAGAGTAAAAGTCGGGATGATGTGCAGTGGAGTGCTGCCCCCTGGTGTCCTTCAGGCTCATTACCTTCTGTAGTAATAATGTGGCATTCAAGTCAAGTCAAGTGACTTTATTGTCATTTCAACCGTATACAGCTAGTTAGAACACAGTGAAGCGAAACAACGTTCCTCCAGGACCAAGACGCTGCATAAAACAAAACACAGAACTACAGTAGACATTTACGTTTATGGCATTTGGCAGACGCCGTTATCCAGAGCGATTTACAATAGTGCGTTGAAGTCTATCAAAAATACATTCTGGAACTGGCTCGCTAGGTCACAAACTAGGAATACTATCAGTCCAAAACTCTGTTAGCGAGGAAACAGACAAGCGCTCAGACGATAAATTTTTTTTTGTAAGTGCTAACTTAAGTACTTTAGGAAGGTAAGTCTTTAGACGTCGTTTGGAGACTGCCAGTGACTCAGCTGTTCGGACATCTAGGGGAAGTTCATTCCACCACCGAGGCTCCAGAGCAGAGAAGAGTCTCAAGACATTACATATATTCACATAAAGTGCACAGTGCAAACGTGTGCAGACGGCACAGGACAGAACGAAACTACCAAAACAAGACAGTGGACACAGTGAGTTACAGTGTAATAAAAAAGTGAATCATATGACAGTAACAGCAGTTCGAACAGCAGAGCAGAAAGAGGATGAATGAGGAACAACATTAAATGCCAGATAACTTCCTTCTGTCACGTGCATGATTGAAAAGTGTAAGCTGCAAATATACAGTAGAGCAACTCTTAGCATGTAGAACAAGTACGACAATGCTAATCTAAGATCTAAGAACACTCTTCGATGTTGTGTGTGTGTGTTAGAATGTGTGACAGTGGTGAAGGTCTGTACACGTTCCAGACGCGAGAAGGTGAGCAGATCTACCAAAGGGTTCACTCTTCCACACTGGCCATCGCCGAGCAGCACAAGAAGGTCCTCATGGAGATGGAGAAGAACAGCAGGGTGAGCAGCGTTCGATCACGTGTGTTTTCTTAGCATCACTATCTGTTAAATCTGCTCAAAAAAAAACAAACATTCCATACAAACTCACATGTTCTCGTGCTCTGGTGTGGTAGCTGTTATCCAAAGGCTCAGACCCAGACTCGTACCCCTGCACACCTACAGCCATCCTGCCTCGCAGTGCCTTCTGGCACCACATCACAGGATCACAGGGAGCCATGGACTCCAGCAACAGTAAGAAAAAATACCTCTACTGAAATATAGAAGGCTGTACATTTGTTCTGGGCGATATAGCCTAAATATGATATCAGACATTTCTTGACCTTGTGTACATATTTATAGAAATGAATCTAAGCTGACTGCTAAAAGACTTTTTTCACTTTTTATTTCAAATTACAAGAATATTAGTCTTTTCTATAAAGATTTCCTCAACTAACATTATATTATTTAACATTAACAAGCCACGAACTTCAGTTAATATACCGTAAGCCCTGTAACCAAAGTAGCAAAGTATCTGCGATGTTAAAGTAACAAAGTATCAGTGACATTAACATAGTAACAAAATAGCAGCGAAGTAACAAAGTATCAGCGATGTTAACAAAGTAACAAACAGCGACGTTAAAGTAACCATTAAAGTAACGAAGTATCAGCGAAGTTAACAAAGTAACAAACAACGATGTTAAAGTAACCATTAAAGTAACGAAGTATCAGCGAAGTTAACAAAGTAACAAACAACGATGTTAAAGTAACAGCTAAAGTAACAAAATATTAGTGGCTTAAACATAGTAACGAAATATATGATATATGTGATATTAACAAAGTAACAATATCAACAAAGCAACAACTTATCAGCTAAGCTTAGCAAAGTAACAAACAGCGAAATTAAAGTAACAAAGTATCAGTGACATTAACATAGCAACAAAATATCAGTGAAGTATCAAAGTATCAGCGATGTTAACAAAGCAACAAATAGCGATGTTAAAGTAACAATTAAAGTAACAAAGTATCAGTGATGTTAACAAAATAACAAATAAAGTAACAGTTAAAGTAGCAAAGTATCAGTGACGTTAACAAAGTAACAAAATATCAGTAAAGCTTAACAAAGTAACAAACACTGATGTTAAAGTAACAGCTAAAGTAACAGCGACATTAACAAAGTAACAATATCAATGAAGTAACAACGTATCAGCAATACTTAAATTAACAAACAGCGATGTTGAAGTAACGATTAAAGTAACTGGAAATAAAAAAGTAAGTGAAATCACGTAATTATTAATGCAGATGTATTTAGTTACATTTATGTAAATATCAGTTCTGATTGTTCCATCCAGCACTTAACATTAATTCTCATAAATAAGCATCAGTTGAAGGAAATCAACTGACCTCATCTCTCTGTTTGTAGATGAGAATTTTATTAATAAAGTTTATTTATATCGAGACTTTTATGCGTTAATGATGTAAAACGGACAGAGGCCCCATGAGCAACACATCGTAATCATATCATTTTAAAATAAATGCCTTTTTCAGTCGCCTTTGTAGTTTCACTCAACTGAAAAATACAATTTTCTTCCATCTTCTACAGGTTGCAAATTTCTTCCAGCATGTCATTTATACTGCTGTAAAATTACCCCTCCACACACACACACACACACACACACACACACACACACACACACATTACTATAAATAGTTTATTCCATTACCCGTGGATCCTAAATCCCGTGCTGTCTGTGTGTGTAGGTGAGATGTTCACGGCGTCTCAGTCAGGAGCCGAATCGGACCTGTTCTCCACAGAGCACCACCAACATCCAGCACACTTCTCCACTTAACCCGGCCAGTGAGGAGCTTCACGGACTCACCTTCAGGTTTCAGGCCTGAACCTTCCTCCACACGTCCTCTGCCCTCTTCACGTTTGCTTTCCCCGCACCGGGGGCAGATCCGCGATGCCCCGATGCCCGAGTCAGTCCCGGTGTCTGGAGACACGTCCTGAGAGGGAACGCACTGTGAAACGTGAACTACGTAACTTTTGGATTGAATCTTTTTTTTTTTTCAACAGAACAATAGCGGCGCACGTTTATAGCATCTTGACGACCCTTAGAAAAGGGGGCGGGGCTTTAGGGTTAGAACGCCACTGTATCTCTCTCTATCACATGCACAATGATCAGTATCTCTGTCTCTGTCCGTGTGTCGTTGGTGCATGTCCTCTTTAACTGTGGAACGGTTTTGAGATTAGTAGCAGGGCTGCGTTTAGAGTAGATCGTTTCGTTTACTGCCGAGGATGAGTAGAAGAACATGCAGAACTAGAGTAGGCTTCCATTTGAACTGTGTGTGAGATTTGCCTGAGATATAATCTGAGGAGGTGGCAGACGTTCACGAGAAAACACACTTGAGGAACTCTGGAACACACCACCTGTCCTTCACTGGTGTTTTGTTTTTCTTTTCATCATTACGAGATGAAGTCATACCTTCATACCTTCCAGTCTTCTCTAGAATGCGTTGCATCTTGTTTTTCCTGTGACTGCTCGGGAACGCGGTAACGAAGCTGATGACTTTTTGAAGGAGATCCGTGGAAATGATCTTCTGAGGGTCACAGCTGTGAGATCCATCCTAATCCATTCACTGATCCAGAACTTGTGGGATGACGAGGATTACGGTTAAGATTGGATTTCTTTATTTACATGAATCTACCAAGCACAACGTGAACGGTTTTGGGATACACTTAAAGTAAAACTCCGCCCTGATCCCCAAAATTCACACATTAACATTTATTGACATGTTGGTCTACTTTCACTTTAGTTAACGCTTTCCTACATTACCCACAATGCCGCTCAACGACCTGCTGAGAGTGGTGCAGTGAGATTTAGCCTTAAAGACAGCGATGCAGCGGCGCTTTAGTCCTTTAGTCTGTCCAGCTCTCTCACTTCCTCATCACCTCGTACATCACTAACTAGACGAGCCGAGCCTTTGTGTCATACAGCTACATTGCATTCTGGGACTTTGAGTCTTCGCTACTTCTACGATGGATTTCTCATTAATATGATGTTAAACGTCGCTGGAAAATGAAAGAGTCGAGTCAGAAAAGAATGTTTTTAGGAGTTAACAGTGAACCCTGATCGTTATCACTTATATATGAGATCATTGAGATATTTTTTTTCCTATTAAACTCCATTGTAACTGCACAAGCAATAACAATAACAATAACAATAATGATAACAATAACAATAACAATAACAACGCCATCTGTGACATCAGAGCGACACACAACCTCTAATTTCTCACAGGAATAACAACAATAACAACAATACAGCACCAACCCACACATTAGCATCAGAATCACTAAACACACCACAAATATTTCATTCTAAACATGTTTCAGGGTGGAGTTTAACTTTAAATGTCGACTATTTCACTATGCTCATGTTTAATATTTCACAAAGTGAAAAAAGCTCCAGTTTTGGAAGCGTCAGTTTTAGTGACTTGAAACATATATTTGATTATTTCAATCCTGAATCATTCATAGAGGTTTTCTTCACTCAAAATCCGTGACTGATGCTAATTTCTACTCCTACACACCTCCCTGTATTCGCCATCGTCCATTTCACCACAAACTCTCACATTTACAGATATTTCCTTTCGAGTGAGATTCGGATTCTCCGGTCTTGAGGAGTTTCGTCAGCACGGAGATTTGTGCTGTTCATGTTCCTGAAATGTGTGGAACAGCCTTATGTCTAAATGTTTAAGTGCTTATTCAATGCTGGAGTCCATAAACATGCATGCAAACACACACACACACACACACACACACACACACATGCACATAATGTATATTATTTATGTAAAACAAAAAAGGGCTAAATTCAGATGTTTGTCATTTTCAGAGCTCTCTCTGTTTATGTGTGTGTGTGTGTGTGTGTGTTAGCTGTCTTCTTCACTCCACAAGGCACATGTATATAAAACTATTTATTTCACATCGAGTGATTCCTGTACGTCAGTCAGCAAAATGAGGCAGACGCTGTTTTGTGTGTTTGATTGTTTGTACGTCTGGTTAGATGACAATAAAAGCCAGAAGATGGACTGCGTTATAAATTTCTCGTGCGTCCTGCGCAGTTTTTGTCGAGGATATTTTCCATAAAGGAAAAAAAAACACTTATGAGAAATTAATCAATGTGTAAAAAATAAAAAAGAGTGTGTTGTCGAGTCGAGTATGCATGCCTTTGCACTCAGTTGGCTTTCTTATAAATGATTTAACCTGTTAACTTTGTAATTGAGAAAAATTCTCCTTGCTGTAAATATTTTCATTTGTCACACTACCTGTCTTGCTGTCATCACACACACACACACACACACACACATTACAAAGATAGTAGCATCAGCACTGTGCTGACCTGAAAATAATTAGGAGCTTTATTATTAAAATGAACATGCTCAGGTTTTCCGGTTCGATCCTAAGCTGGAGTTACTGTCTGTGTGGAGTTTCGTGTGTTCTTCCCGTCTCTGTGACGGTTTCTTGCAGGTTTTCTGGTTTCCTCCCTCTTCCTAAAAACACTTGTAAGTGTATGGGTGACTAAACTGCTCCTAAGTGTGTATATGTGAATGTGTGTGTGTGTGTGTTATCGAGTTTTAGACTGGCGTCTCATCCATGACGTGTTCCAGTCTCACGCTCGGCGTTCCCGGGATATACCCCAGATCCAACCTCCATCCTGACCAGGATAAAGTGTTCACTGAAGATAAAAAACTGCACGTTTTTAAGAATTTCTGACAAATCTGCTTCTTTTAGTCTTTTGTGAATAAAGCTCCTGGTCTCTTCTGAGCCACGTGTGTCACACGACCTGCATCTAGTTACCTGTGTGTTTTTTCAGAAAGTGTCCTAGCCACCTTTGGTGCAGAAAAAATGAATATGTGGTGAAATATGTGTGCGTTTAATAGTCATTCTAAATACCGTACTTACAGACTTAAATGAGATTAAAACATTTATGTACAAAATAAGATATTATAAGGCATATTTTTTACGTTGTTAGTCTGTCCCTGCACTTTTTATAATAAAATCACAGAGAGGAAATCGCCTCTATAGGTTTTACCTGAAATGAAAATGACAGAAACAAACAATCCTCTGTTAGAAATGCAAATACGGGTCCAATATAAATAAATAACTAAATAAATAAATAAATAAATAATCTCAGAAACAGGGTAGTTTCTGATTTGGTGAACATTTGTCGATTTTACAAAAAATAATATCTATACATTTTTTCAACATTGTATAATTTTATTAAAAACTATACTCTTAGGTTTAGATCATATTCTTCTTATTTGTTTATTTTAAAAAAATATTTAAATATTGAATTTGACAGATTGTACACTGTGGTCTATTAACGCATGATATTTATTTTCTTTTAAAGTCATTTATGTTCACATGAACTAATAATACATTATAAATGCTTTATGACATGTTTTATTGTTCTAACTGTTAGAAGGTTAAAAAGTTTAATGTACAAATTAGGAAAGATAGTAATATTTCTTTAATAGTTTTATTAGTTTTAATAGTTTTGTACTGTTGAATACTGAAACCTTCCTTTTCTGCAGTACGATGAAAGAGTAAAGCTCAGCCACAAGACTGAAACTCAGAATTATTTCAGAAATATTTTATAAACACTAATAATCATGTGCTAAAATTGTCGTGAACATTTATTTACTACAAATCTCCACAGCACTTGAACGCTGCATCATTCACTCAGTCACAGGCTCACTGCGCATGCGCATATGGTGGGGGGGGGGGGGGGGGGGGATTGGGGGGGGGGGGGGGGTTGCGTTAGTGGTATCCATGGAAACAGGATACTCGTCTACTGTTAGCAACAGCGGCTAGCAAAAATAAAAACTGCATCTGTTTCATTTCTGGTCAGATTTTTTATTTAAATTTCAACTAAATTAGAATGCAAACAAAGCTGAGTTCAGAAGTGAGCTCTGCAGATGGAGAACAGGCTGAAAAAAACGCGGGAAATGTGTCAGAAGGTAAAGTAGCATAAAGCAGCTAGCTAAATTTACCTCAGGAGATAAAATTAGCTTGCTAATTAACGGCAAATTAACGGCTAATTTGTTTAAAAAAAAACACAACTGTCAACAATTGTTTCATTTGTGAATAATTAACAGCTAATAGTTTGTGGTATTGTGTGTGTGTGTGTGTGTGTGTGTGTGTGTGTAGAAGCTCAGAGGACACCTGAGAATGTTCCAGAAAACATCTCCAAAGATCTCAATGTGACTGAAACACCATCAGGTCCCAGGTGAAGTCCACACTGAATCCTATTTCTGTAAAAAAATATAAATATAAATATAATTCTGACAGGAAAGTTTGTCTCAGATCAGGATCTGTTTCAGTTTCAGTAACCCAGTTTTTTTCTTAAAGAAACTCATTAAAAATATACATGATAAAAATGATAAGAACAA
>NC_069720.1:920534-965534 GCF_027358585.1 Pangasianodon hypophthalmus
AAGTTAAAAACATTTCCTGGCAGAATATACCGTATAATATACACCATCCATACATGTTATTGCTGCAATATACAGAAATAATTTTGTGTAACTAATTTAAGCAGAAAAAATTTTAATTCTGTTACACAACAATTGCAAGTAAGTAATTATTATTTTTTTTTATCATTGATTATTGTTTTTTTTTCCTCGATTAAATGGTTTGAAGGCAATAATGCATCAGATCATCAATTTCACGTAAGTCTTTTTTGGACAGGATTATTATTATATTATTATATTATTATATTATTAGGGTAATTTCCTATTTTACAGGAGCTACTCTGTGATTTTATTTCCATTCTGATCGGCCACGTCAGTGTTTTTTCTCCATCCTCCTCTAAATTACAGACTGTTTTTTCACCAAACTCGGTGCTCGTCTGATTTTAGTCCCAGCCTTATATCTGACTTTCTACACAGATATCGCTTTATCTTTGGGGGAAAAAAGATGTTTGACTGCTGCTACTTGCCGTATTTAGTCTCATAATGCGCGTACCGTAGAGACACTCGACCATATGCTCGGTCCATGCGGTAAAACCTCGACTGCACACGGTACCTGGGGAAGCATTTTCAGCATTTAATAAAAGCGAGATCCTGCAGGCTCTCTGTCTGTCCTGTGTTTATCTCTCTCTCTCTGTCCTGTGTTTATCTCTCTCTCTCTGTCCTGTGTTTATCTCTCTCTCTCTGTCTGTCCTGTGTTTATCTCTCTCTCTCTGTCCTGTTTATCTCTCTGTCTCTGTCCTGTTTATCTCTCTCTCTCTGTCTGTCCTGTGTTTATCTCTCTCTCTCTGTCTGTCCTGTGTTTATCTCTCTCTCTCTGTCTGTCCTGTGTTTATCTCTCTCTCTCTGTCTGTCCTGTGTTTATCTCTCTCTCTCTGTCTGTCCTGTGTTTATCTCTCTCTCTGTCCTGTGTTTATCTCTCTCTCTCTGTCCTGTGTTCATCTCTCTCTCTCTGTCCTGTGTTTATCTCTCTCTCTCTGTCTGTCCTATGTTTATCTCTCTCTCTCTGTCCTGTGTTTATCTCTCTCTGTCTCTGTGTCCTATGTTTATCTCTCTCTCTCTGTCCTGTGTTTATCTCTCTCTCTCTGTCTGTCCTGTGTTTATCTCTCTCTCTCTGTCTGTCCTGTGTTTATCTCTCTCTCTCTCTGTCCTGTTTATCTCTCTCTCTCTCTCTGTCCTGTGTTTATCTCTCTCTGTCTCTGTGTCCTATGTTTATCTCTCTCTCTCTGTCCTGTGTTTATCTCTCTCTCTCTGTCTGTCCTGTGTTTATCTCTCTCTCTCTCTCTCTGTCCTGTGTTTATCTCTCTCTCTCTCTCTGTCCTGTGTTTATCTCTCTCTCTCTCTCTTTGTCCTGTGTTTATCTCTCTCTCTGTCCTGTTTATCTCTCTCTCTCTGTCCTGTGTTTATCTCTCTCTCTCTGTCCTGTGTTTATCTCTCTCTCTCTGTCTGTCCTGTGTTTATCTCTCTCTCTCTCTCTGTCCTGTGTTTATCTCTCTCTCTCTCTCTCTTTGTCCTGTGTTTATCTCTCTCTCTGTCCTGTTTATCTCTCTCTCTCTCTGTCCTGTGTTTATCTCTCTCTCTCTGTCCTGTGTTTATCTCTCTCTCTCTGTCTGTCCTGTGTTTATCTCTCTCTCTCTCTCTCTGTCCTGTGTTTATCTCTCTCTCTCTCTCTTTGTCCTGTGTTTATCTCTCTCTCTGTCCTGTTTATCTCTCTCTCTCTCTGTCCTGTGTTTATCTCTCTCTCTCTCTCTGTCCTGTGTTTATCTCTCTCTGTCTCTGTGTCCTGTGTTTATCTCTCTCTCTCTCTCTGTCCTGTGTTTATCTCTCTCTCTCTCTCTGTCCTGTGTTTATCTCTCTCTCTCTCTCTGTCCTGTGTTTATCTCTCTCTCTCTCTGTCCTGTGTTTATCTCTCTCTCTCTCTCTGTCCTGTGTTTATCTCTCTCTCTCTCTCTCTGTCCTGTTTCTCTCTCTCTCTCTCTCTCTCTCTCTCTCTCTCTCTCTATCTCTTTCCTGTGTTTATCTCTCTCTCTCTCTCTGTCCTGTTTATCTCTCTCTCTCTGTCCTGTGTTTATCTCTCTCTCTCTCTCTCTCTCTGTCCTGTTTATCTCTCTCTCTGTTCTGTGTTTATCTCTCTCTCTCTCTGTCCTGTTTATCTCTCTCTCTCTCTGTCCTGTGTTTATCTCTCTCTCTCTCTCTCTCTCTCTGTCCTGTGTTTATCTCTCTCTCTCTCTGTCCTGTTTATCTCTCTCTCTCTCTTTCCTGTGTTCATCTCTCTCTCTCTCTGTCCTGTGTTTATCTCTCTCTCTCTGTCTGTCCTGTGTTTATCTCTCTCTCTCTCTCTGTCCTGTGTTTATCTCTCTCTCTCTCTCTTTGTCCTGTGTTTATCTCTCTCTCTGTCCTGTTTATCTCTCTCTCTCTCTGTCCTGTGTTTATCTCTCTCTCTCTCTCTGTCCTGTGTTTATCTCTCTCTCTCTCTCTGTCCTGTGTTTATCTCTCTCTCTCTCTCTCTGTCCTGTGTTTATCTCTCTCTCTCTCTCTGTCCTGTGTTTATCTCTCTCTCTCTCTGTCCTGTGTTTATCTCTCTCTCTCTCTCTGTCCTGTGTTTATCTCTCTCTCTCTCTCTCTGTCCTGTTTCTCTCTCTCTCTCTCTCTCTCTCTCTCTGTCCTGTTTATCTCTCTCTCTGTTCTGTGTTTATCTCTCTCTCTCTCTGTCCTGTTTATCTCTCTCTCTCTCTGTCCTGTGTTTATCTCTCTCTCTCTCTCTCTCTCTCTGTCCTGTGTTTATCTCTCTCTCTCTCTGTCCTGTTTATCTCTCTCTCTCTCTTTCCTGTGTTCATCTCTCTCTCTCTCTGTCCTGTGTTTATCTCTCTCTCTCTCTCTCTCTCTCTGTCCTGTGTTTATCTCTCTCTCTCTCTGTCCTGTTTATCTCTCTCTCTCTCTTTCCTGTGTTCATCTCTCTCTCTCTCTGTCCTGTGTTTATCTCTCTCTCTCTCTGTCCTGTGTTTATCTCTCTCTCTCTCTGTCCTGTGTTTATCTCTCTCTCTGTCTCTCTGTCCTGTGTTCATCTCTCTCTCTCTGTCCTGTGTTTATCTCTCTCTCTCTCTCTCTGTCCTGTTTATCTCTCTCTCTCTCTCTCTCTCTCTGTGTCTTGTGTTCATCTCTCTCTGTCTTGTGTTTGTTTATCTCTCTCTCTCATTCTCTGTCTCTGTTATCACTAAGGAAACATGAAAAAAAAAGTATTTATTTACAGACATCCGCCTGATAAACTGATCCAATCCGAATACGTCTTCAGAAGTGGGCTTCCTGCTAAACTCGAGGAGATTCGAGGATATTCAATATTTTACTCAATTTCCTTTCACTTTAGTACCTCTTTCATAAAATCTCTCCTGCCGTATGCGTGCGTGACGTTGTCCCCAGGGCCTTCTGCAGTGTCTTATATCCTGCCTGAAAAAATTCATAATACAGGTGTTTATTTTAGGGCATTTAAAGTAAATGAAGTAAACGACGTATCAACAATAAAAATGCACGTCGATGATTTTCTCTAATCAGCGTCACTTGATTTCTGTGTTGTTTTTAATAAACACATCATGTAATGAACTGAGTGTAGCTGTTATTCGCAAGATGTACGATATAGCATCTATAAATAAAGTAAACAGGAGAGCGTCTTGTCTTTGTATGAACTGTACGTGTATCGTATATCGTCCAGGGCCTGTGCAGAGGCTTGGGCCGTGGGAGGTTTGGAAGGAGAACGTAAAGAAAGGGAAATATGGCAAACCAGAGAGAGGAGAAAGATTCAGGAGAGCCTGGACGCCATGAGACTTATCAAAGAAAATGCGCTGAAGCAAAGACAAGCTCGAGAGCAGCAGCAGGAGAACGGTGTGTATCGCTACACATAAATTCATCATGAATTTCCTTTTACATTTTTCATTCTCGCTTGTTAATCCACCCTTCAGGAATCTCTAAGCCTGTAGAAGATCAGAACGTGTCCGGTGAAGACCTCGAGCAGACCGAGCAGGAGCAGAAGGAGTCAGTCGTATCAGAGGAGCAGGACGTACAGATTGCAGAGGAGACGCTCCGGTCAGACCCAGAGACGGACCCGGTTCCATCCTCAGCTTCAGATGTTAAGCAGATGCACCAATCGGGTTTAGAGATTCTCCAGTCAGAGTCAGACACCAACGACGGTCTGCAACAAGCGTCCTACGTAGAAGAGGTTCATCCTCCAGATCTCCCTGAGAAGTCAGGACAAGAGCAACATCACGTAACATCAAAGAGGAATCAGAAGAGCAAACATGAAGCACCATCATGGTCTGAAGCTGAAGATCTGCTCCCAGTATCTGGCACACAGGGTCCTGTCACTGAACTCATCCCAGACGATGAAATAGAGACCATCATCCTATCAGACGTTCCATCACTCACCATCAGCGTGAGTTTTCATCTAAAACTCATTTTAGATAATGGTCACGTGATGTCACGTGACCAGTAACGCATCCACAGCTCCTCTTACATGTGTTCATTTATCAGCATTTATCTTAAAAAAGTACATTCTGAGCACAGAAGCAGCTTCAACATACGGTATATCACCTACAAAACACAAACACACTGCAAATTCTAAATTACGGTTTTACTATACAGTGCGCTGCATAAGTATTCACCCCCTTGAACTAGAGGTCTTCACGGGTCCACTTGGATCTGAAAACCCGAGCGGGTTCGGGTCCAAAAGTTTGACGAGTGCCTCGGACACGGGTCGGGTTCGGTATCAGTTGCCTCGGGTCTCTAGTAATTTAAAATAAATGTGCTTTTTTCCAAATGGACCCGATCAGACCCGATTCCTTTAACGGCGTGTGTATTTACGCGAACTAATGTCTGGTTTTGATAGACAACAATACGAAAGACGTCATACGCCGTATCGGCGTAGCGCGTAAGGCGCGTGACGGCAATTTGTGACGCGGCCGACCGAGTTACCGTGTTTCTTTTGCCGAACTCGTTCTTCTCCCTTTTCCCATCGCATAGGCGTTTATTTTTAATATAAATGAACGAATTATTCAAAAAGTGGAAATAAAGTGCCTCGCGGTTATTTAATAATAAAGGGTTTATTAGGTTTAAGGGGAAAGTGTATATAGACGGCTTTTGTCCCAATAACACGGCATCCATTTAATAATTTTAATAAATATATGATGTGATAATAATTTATGATAATTTACACTCCATATGTTATTATTGCGTACTGTTTTATAATGTACTATAACACTGAGGTGCAAATATCCACACTAAGCAATTTATTTACACTTAGCCTATTGCAAAGAAAATATCGGCGTTTGACGTCAACGCCGTTTACGTTCAGGTCCAGTCGGGGTCGAAAATAAATGCCATCGGGTCGGGTCGGACTCGGGTCTAATTTCATCGGGTCTGTTTCTTTTAAAAAATTCATTTCTGCACGTCGGGTTCGGGTAAGAAGTGATTCGGGTCGATTCGGGTCGGGTATGGATTTTAGGACCCGAGAAGACCTCTACGTAGAACCTGAAACTGAAATAGAAGTAAATGGGATTATATGTCAAATTTTTATCATCATTAGCACCTTTTGTCAGTAGCTGAGTTTATGGTCATAAGTTTTTTTTTTGTTTGTTTTTTTTTGCCAAATAGTGGAATAACAGAGACTAGCTCTTGATTTCCAATCTTGCAATTCAATTAGACAGTTTTAATTTAATCTAAATTCATTTAGCGGGTCGGATTAGAACCTTTATCACGCCGGTATCTGATCCAAACCATTCACATCTCACGTAGCAGGCTACATTGAATTTTAAGCTCCTTCACCAAGAGCCTCAACAAATCACCTGTTTCTTGCATAATCATGCACAGATGGTTATAATTTCATTTTCTCTTCATCAGGATCTTCCTGATCTGGATGATCCGGACACCGTCAACATAGAAACAGCACCTCAGGTACGGTAAAGATTTATCTAAAGTCGATTAGTGCTCATTTTTGTTCTTTTTTCAGTAAGTATAAATAACGGCGTGGTTTTCCAGGTGTTCCGTCCAAAAATCGAGGTGATCTCAGGCAGCGAGAGTGACTCAGAACCGGAAGGAACGTCTCCTGTTTTCTCGCTCTTTGGTAAAGTTTCTACCAAAAACACATCCAGCAGAAACGAGAGTCTGATTTTCACCAATCAGAGAGCAGCAGTGACGGATCCCCAAGCAGACGATGAGCAACGCGTGACAGAAGGAAAGCAAAAAAAATGCCTGATTGAGGAGCTGGACTGATGTTTATTAACTAAAGTGTTTCGTGAGTAATATTTAAAGGTATAAAGGTGTGATAGTGTGTTTCTATAGAAATGAAAACCCAAACGGCGGATAAATAAGTATTCTTTTATGACAAATCACCATGAATAGCTTGAATTAAATTGTTTTTATTGACTGACACACTGTCACTGTTATACACTGGGTTTAAAAAAATAAAACACAATTATCAGCTTAGAGGCATCTACTAAATACTGACTTAAGAGCAAGATTAATTAATAAAACAATTCTAAATCTTATACGTTTATTTTCACCAGGATTTAAAAATATGTGATTTTCTTTCTGATATCTCCTAAATAAACCAAATCAGTACACAGAACATGCAGGCCAGGAGCAAGCACACAGAATGGGCGTGGTCTCCGCTCACACCTCGGCCTTTCAGAGACTCCTGATTGGTCTGATCGGTAGGGGGCGGGGTCTGAGGAGATGTCACGGTGCGGCTGGCACACATTTCGTAAAGGTTCCCCGAGAACTGCGTCCTCCGAGACTCCGCCTTTAAAGACTCCCAGAGTTCTGCTTCGTTACCGCGGCAATCGGACAGCACGCTGCTCACACACCGCTCGAAGGCGTCCCAGGATCTGCCGTTACACACACACACACACACACACACACACACACACGAGTCCGAGTCATGAATATGCATCAGAGAAAAACGACTCTACGGGTCCTATTTCAATCATCATGGCTCATCCTGGCTCAAAAACATAAGAGAATCATTCTCTTAAGAACAAAAACATTCCCAAAAAATTGTTTTTTTATACTGGTGTATGTTCTATAAAGAAGAAAGACAGAGAAAGGGGCGGAGTTAGAGCGAATATATTATAAAGAGGTGTGGTTAGGTGGTGAACAAATGAGACAAGACTTTTATACCTTAGCTTAAGGATCACTGCATTTTAGATTAAAATGTCTGGTGTTTGTAAATTTGAATCAAAAAGGTGATTTTGTCTGATGTTCAGACCTGCACACACACACACACACGCGCGCACACACACACACACACACACACACACACACATATAGGACATGTCTTCTATGTTGCATTAGCAATATGGTTTATTTTATTTTAAAATGACAGGTCTGTACAATCTAAGGGTACTACGTAGAACCCTACAACAAAATGCTTCTTGTTAGAAAGGGTTCCAAGTAGAACCCTTTCTGGAAGCTAAGAACCCTTAATTATCCAAATAACCTATAAATAATCATTAAAGAGCCATTTTTTTCGAAGTGTGTGTGTATTAACTAGATTAGTGTGCGGTACAAACTCCAAATTATTGCTCACAAATTATTTTCTTCTTAACACCTAGAACCTGGCAGGAGTTTAACGTTTAGCTTCTTGGTACACTCAAAGGTTCTTCAAAGGTTCTTTAAGGGTCCATTTAATAAATTAATAGTTCTTACCTTCCAAGAGTGTAGCGGTAATAACAGAACTTGTTAGTTGGTGTGTGTGTGTGTGTGTGTGTGTGTGTGTGTGTGTGTGTGTGTGTGAGCCTCACCTGCAGATGGAGTCGATGTCGGGGTTGTTGTCACTTTGGCTGTTCATGTCGTCTCCCAGAGACACTAAACACTGAGCAAAGCCTCGATACACAGTGACACATGACGGAGGAACCACAGAACCCAGTACAGAACCACACACACCTGACAGAGAGAAACAGAGTGTGTGTGTGTGTGAGAGAGAGAGAGAGAGAGAGAGAGGGGAAAAGTGTGTGTGAGAGAGAGAGGGAAAAAATGTGTGTGTGTGAGAGAGTGAGAGAGAGAGGGGGGGGGAAGTGTGTGTGAGAGTGAGAGAGAGAGAGAGGGAAAAAGTGTGTGTGTGTGAGAGTGAGAGAGAGAGAGGGAAAAAGTGTGTGTGTGAGAGAGAGAGAGAGAGAGAGGGAAAAAGTGTGTGAGTGAGAGAGAGAGAGAGAGAGGGAAAAAGTGTGTGAGTGAGAGAGAGAGAGAGAGAGAGAGAGGGAAAAAGTATGTGTGAGAGAGAGAGAGAGAGGGAAAAAGTGTGTGTGAGAGAGAGAGAGAGAGAGAGAAGGAAAAAGTGTGTTTGTGAGAGAGAGAGAGAGAGAGAGAGGGAAAAAGTGTGAGAGAGAGAGAGAGAGAGAGGGAAAAAGTGTGTGAGAGAGAGAGAGAGAGAGAGGGAAAAAGTGTGTGAGAGAGAGAGAGAGAGAGGGGGGGGGAGTGTGTGAGTGTGTGAGAGGGGGGGGGCGGGGAGTGTGTGAGTGTGTGGCTGGAGATAAAATAACATGTTCTGTTTGGTCTATAGAGGTGAGTGCAAAAGTTTGTACACCCTTAGGCAAAAATATATAACTAACAATAACATGATTTATTAAGATCATAATAAAGAGACTAATCCGTTATGTGTTTAGATTCATTGTAAACCAGAAATTATAGGGGATACAAACTTTTGCACTCAGTTGTATATTATATGCACTTCTTTGAGTTTAAAGAGTAAGACAATAAATTTACACACCATGTCATATTTTACTGCATTTAACAGCAGTGTTTTTTCCTTGAATAATTCTTTAAAGCTTTTTGCTGTGTGTCTGATCCATGGGTGTGTGTTATTACATTAGTGTGTGTGTGTGTGTGTGTGTGTGTGTGTGTGTGTGTGTGTGTGTGTGTGGAGAGAGAGAGCAGTGAGGGTTAATCTGAGGATTACAGCCAGCGGCCAAACCTAATCTAATCTCACTGCACACACGTCGCTCTCTACGTGTGTCGGCTTCTCACACAAACTCTCACTGTTTATCTGCTGATTATTTCCATTCTGTTATACTGAGACATGAGGTTTTACTTTTCTTTTTTAACAGTGTCAGCGCTTTGTAACAGTCAGAGGTAAAGCTGTAACTTTACGTTTTCCGACATCTTCAGGACAGAGGAGTTTACGCTTCTTTGTGGTTAAGAAGCTGTGTTTTTGTCTTATCAACTTAAAGAGAGAGAATAAAGAGAGGCTGGTGAGGGAACGACTGTTTATAGCTGCTATAACGTAAGTGAGAAAAGGAACTAACTTGTTTCATGTTAAAACGTAACTATAAATGGATAAAAAGTATGACATCGTTGTTTTAATTAATAAAACATTGTAATTGCTGTGGTGTAAGTGGAATAAAACACTTGTGCTGTTGTAGGAAAATAATCAACTTCAGGGTGGGAACAGTAACTCCGCTTCATCACACCACCCTCTCATTCAGTGTTTTACAGTAACACACACACATACACACACACACACACACACACACACACACACACACAGAGTGTTAGTTACGTACTCAAATTAAACTCATAATCTGAAATGCATGAAATTAAATTTCTAAATTTAGTTTATTTGCGTTACTCTTTCCATGAAAACACAAGTGTTCACAAGTGATGTCTTCCTGGTGCTTTTTAATTTATTTTTATTTTTTATTAAGCATTTATAACAATACCACGTTACTATAACAACGTTATAATGTCACTGTAATAACGTTGTATCGCGACAGAACAATTTTAAAAGACGAACATGATTTAGTCACACGCATTCGCAAACCGAATGGAGTTTTACTCACTGAGGCAGAGGGAGATGAACAGCAGCGGATGCATTCTGTTGTTAATCCTGTGAATCCTGAGCTGTCTCAACATCTGCACACACACACACACACACACACACACACACACACACCAGCTAGCAAATAGCACAGGATGTTCAAGCCTTTAGGAAATGTCTTGTTTGCTCCTGTATCTGAGATAAAAAGCTGAGCTTTGAAGACTGTGTGAGTGTAAAATTTTAGGGAGGATTGTGCAAGCATGAGATTATTTAAAAAAAAAAAAAATCTGGGATTATCACTCATGCTCGTCTGCACAGCGCTCCATAATGAGGAGGAAAGAATTTAATCCATAATGGGTCTGTGGACTGTCTTATAGGATATTATCTCAATCTGTCTAATCTTATTCTGTCACTTGGACTTGCATTTCTGCAGTCACACACACACACACACACATTCATGAAGTTTGATTGACAGGAATGGATTATGTCATTGCGTCAATCTACAGGATTACATTTTTCTACATAAAGCCACTGCTTCCTAACTGTTTTTCCTCCCTGTTTCTATCCATTAGACAATCCCTACACAACACCATGTCTACTGTTCACTTAACACTCATGTTGTTGAATTAACACATGGCCTGAATCCCAGAATGCAGCCTAAGGAACATCGACTGCAGCACATAAAGTCTATATCAGTGTTTATATCATCAGTGTATAATTTATTTCATCGTTGTACTGACTGCTGGTGATGTTTCAAACACTTCATCCCACACTGCTGTTGAGTTCTGGATTCTGATTGGTCCGAAGGTGTTGATTAGTTTCCTATAACTGCAGCTCTGATTATAATGCAGCTGCAAATCACAGGTTTATTTATAATATAATGAATGTGCTCACTGTAATATGTCATCGCTTCTATAGCAACAGCTCATTCACAGGGCTGGTTAAAAAAGAAAACATGAGTAATTGAAGTTTTCTTGCCTTAAATTAATACGAAAATCTAAATCATTGGAAAATTCCTGTCGTATTAGTGGAATAAATCACTCAGGGACGTGCAGTTATAGGAAAATAATCAACTTCCATGTGGTAACTTTAACTCTGTTTCACCACCTCAGTATTTTACTGTAAAAGCACCACATAGTGTTTATTATTTGCCTTATTATGTGATGAGTTAAAGATTAAAGCTCATGAACAGTGTGTATTTATGGTTAGGCTTCATCCTTCACCAGGATTATGCTCTGATTGGCTGTTTTGGTTGGTGGATTAAAAACTAAGAACTAATGGACGAGGTGGATCGGTGTGTGTCACTGAAAAAGTTTCCAACAGATGGTGCCGTGACCCGGATAGAGCTACCTCACCGGACATCACTCCAGACTGAATCTTTTCAGCTCAACCACGATTTGGTGAGTTTCATTCTATCCAAAGAACCGCTACAGATCAGTACATGTGGTTATCCTCTGTGCCGCCAGAGAAGTGTTAACAAACAGCTGCAGGGTTTTGTTAACAGAACAGTTACCCTCTACTTTGCTAGAGAAGAAAGTTTATCCTCTGTTAAGTCAGAGAAGATATATCCTCTGTTCAATCAGGGAAGGTTAACAGCAGTTACGTGTTAACAAAGGTTATCCTCTGCTCCATCAGAGAAGTAGTTTTATCCTCTGTTTTGTCAGGGACAAGTTTGTCCTCTTAAAAAGGTCAAAATGTTTACAAAGAATGCTAGGCTGATTCCCACAACTGAAAAGAGTGGGCTAGCTACCCCTTTATGGACGGACAGTGAGTTCAAATCTAAACTAGGAGAACAAATGAACTCTATAATTACAGAACCAGTCAGACTGAATTTAACCCAAAAATATGATATTCATCCAGACAAGACTTGGTCTTTTGAAGAGTGCAAGAAGGTGTTAGGTGCATGTATTCGCAAGAAGAATATGAAAGGCATCATTTGTTGCTACAGAGAATTCAGTTTAGCATTAGCTGAACAACAAGCTCAGCGGATTGCAGAATTAGAAGAACAAAATAAGGAACTGCGAGCTCAAGTATCCTCTTTTACTAAGAAGTTGAGCCACCACAAAACATCAGGGAAAAATGATGTGAGAAAGCATAGGCAGACCGATGGCATATACACTGATTTACAGTCTTTTTTTAGACTCGAGGACGACGGTTTGTCTATTCATGATACTGTTGGGTTGAATGATAATACAGTTAGTACTGTAGAAGTGTGTGGAGCAAGGAGAAAGTCTCAGGGAATTGAAGAGGTAGAAAACGTTCCCCATGCACCTCCCCTTGTCCAGGCACAGACTATCGTTAAGGCTCTTGGTCCTGAGGCAATAGAGAGGCTTGCTCAGAATTTGCCATCACCACGTGTGAGCTTTTCAGAATTTAGGAGGGAGTTCTCTAGAAAAATGCGGCTCTATGACATGTGACGTACAGAAATCAACCAGCTTATGTCACAGATACTGACTGAGACAGAATTCAGTAGTTTTGCAACTTCTGTTAATACTCGTGAATTCTAGTAAAGATGATTTGAGAGAGGGAGTTCTAAGAGTGCTGAAGGACATAATTGGACCAAAAGTGGACTGGTCTAGAGTATCTAGCTGCATACAGAAGAAGGAAGAAACCGTGAGTGAATGTACTGAACAGTTTTGTCAGTCAGCAGTTGCCTACAGTGTAATGGCCAATGACCCTGAGGGTGTAATGGATGGTAAAGAACCACTAGTCCGAACATGGTTTGATGGCCTTTTACCCAAATACAGAGTCGATGGTTCAGCTCAAGTTATTGAAGGTAACAGACGAGCAGGATATGCAGTGGCTTCTTTGTTTGACGTTGTAGCCTCTGGCTGGTTGCCAGATCACTTTTTGGCACAAGCAGCGGAACTGATAGCATTAACTAGAGCATGCACATTAGCTTCTGGCTTAACAGCCAATATCTATACAGACTCTAGATATGCATTTGGTGTTGTTCATGATTTTGGCATTATATGGCAGAGTCATCAATTTTTAACATCTTCTGGGTCCCCCATCAAACATGCAGAATTAGTCAAAGATCTAATGTTTGCTATGACTCTTCCCAAACAGAAGCTCAAGGAAATGCTCTTGCAGACACTGCTGCTAAACAAGCCTGTTTATACACCACTGTGCAGGTGTGTCAACTGATGTCATTGTGCCTCCAGACTCTCTTACTGATCTCTTGACCAAAGGGGGAAAATATGTCGCACCTAAGTCACTGTTACCATATCTGGCTCAGCAGCTCCATAATTTAGGTCAGCAATGACCAATCGTTTTTCAAATCAATGGTGGAACCCTGCATTCAGAGCAATAGCAGCAGAAAACGCCAAACGATGTGTCACTTGCCGACAGAATAATGACATTCCAGCAACATCAACAGCAGCAGCACACACCCCAGCCCCACCAGGGCCCTTCCGACACCTACAAGTAGATTACATCTCATTGCCTCCATGTAAAGGAAAGACTGATGTTCTAGTAGTGGTAGACAAGTTCTCTAGGTGGGTAGAAGCATTACCCAACAGGGCGGGCTACTGCCACACATACCGCTAAATGTTTAATCAATGACTTCATTCCTAGATGGGGTTTGCCAGACTCCACTGACTCAGACCAGGGCACCCACTTCACGGGAGAAGTGGTGCAGGAGGTAGCCAGAATGCTCAAGGTTAAATGGAATCTTCATTGTCCATATAGACCACAAGCCTCGGGTCAAGTAGAACGTGCAAACCAGACAATCAAGATGAGGCTTAGCAAAATGCATCAGGAAGGTATACCATGGGTTGAAGCATTACCAGCAGTGTTGTGCAGCATAAGAGCATCTCCTAACTGATCTGTTGGACTCAGCCTTCATGAAATCATTACAGGGCGCCCCACGTCGATGCCAGGTGTCATTGACCTCATCTGCAGATGTTCACATAACCTCAGATGCTCTGATTACTTACTGTGAAAGTCTCACAAAGGCAGTACAGAGTGCTAGAGACAGAGTACATGCTTGCTGGCAACCTCCACCTGAAGGTGAACATGCCATTATTCCAGGGCAATGGGTGATGATACATTACTTTAAAAGTAAACCTGTAGAGCCCAAATGGCAGGGACCATACCAGGTGTTATTAGTCACAGACGTCGCAGTATGGTGTCAAGGAAAGAAAACTTGGACTCGTATCTCCACTGTAAAGTGGTTCCACCACCCACAGGGATAGATTAGGACACACGAACCACTGAGGAGCCCAGGGAAGAACCGAAGTGCAATAGGCCTCGGGGGCCCACCCTGTGCTGAAGAATCCCTAATAGTTTTTTTTTTTCCCTTTTCAGTAGAATATCCCCACCTCATTGATCCATAGGTGTCATAACTTCTAGATTAGGGAAAAGAAACTATAAACACTATACGATCACAATTATATTCAAACATGAATATCTATATACACATGAATTCTGCTCTGCTGCTTTTGCTTTTGGTTATCTTCTTTGTCTTACAGACATGAGTGTGTCCCTTCACCACTACCTCCTCACCATCATCTAAGTGCAAAGCATCATCACGGACATCCTTGAGAGATCGTCAGGAAGGACAAGAGACTCACCCTCTAGACAACTCCTCAGCACTGGCGGAGAAGAATACACTTCAGAGACGTTGGAGTTTCACTGCTAAACTCTGAACCTGGATCCAGGTGCAATGAGCAAGCTATTTGCATTAGTGACTTCCCCCTCTCACAAAGAAGTTGTCATGGTTCCATTAACCACAAAGAACTATTATCTATAGGTTCATTTATCTGATTAAAATAAGTTAAAGGTTCCTGTAACTACTACTGTTGCAAGGGTAACAGTAATGGCTTTATTATGCCATAAAATGTATATATATATACATTTAGAGAAAGAATAGCTCTTAAAATTCATATTCCCACAATTCCCCCTTTATATATATATATATATATATATATATATATATATATATATATATATATATATATATATATATATATATATATATATATATATATGAATAAATTTGTATACATGTGAGAGTTATTTAAACTCTCAAAGGGGGAATTGTGGGAATATGAATTTTAAGAGCTATTCTTTCTCGCAATGTATAATCTCTGCCAGTCTTGTTCCTTTCTTTATAAGTCAAATGAACCAGGATACTGTAACTATCATCTTATTGTAATTGATAGTTCTTGATGCTCCTTTCATATCCTTTGAACTGGGGACCATCGTTCGTGTTCCTCAGTACCTGAATGTACCCCCATAGGTGTGGATTTTTCTTTGTTTCTATGATAACGAACTGTCTGAGTAGGATAGTTATGTTGATTGAATCAAGACTAGTGAAACGGGGCGGGTGGCCAGAACTGTCTACTTCATTTGCATGCTTTGTTTAGGGTCGCCACCCTAGTGCTTTGCCTCCATCTCTAGGCACTGGCCCTAAATGTATATTCTCTACAGCGTATCACTGCTTTAGTCAGACTTGATGACTGCAGCGACCGACCAGCGCGTTCTCTATAAAGAATCCTGCTGAAGAGAATCCAAGTCTCCTGGTCTTCACTGATTTCCAACAGGTGCCAATACTTTGCACAAAGCAAGAGATGGGCTGCAGTCGGTGATTATAAACCTGCAGTGTGTACAGAAGTGTGTAAATGGAGGAGTTGATGAAAGGATGAAAGAGTGCAGCTCCAGCGAGGTGTAATTCCTACAGCAGTCAGTAGGGGGCAGTGTGCGCTACAGGAGGCGAAGCGGGGAGGAAGGCGAAGGAGAAGAAGAGGAAGTGACGTAGTTTGTGTGGATGTGGGAGCTGTGATGGATGAAGTCGGGTCTCCGGCGGTTCGGCGCTCCGGTGCCGCGGCTCTGTCCGCCGTCCGAACCGAAACCATCGAATCCCTCACAGACCTGGAAGACCTGGAGCGGGTTTATTCTCAGCTCTGTGCTGAAGAGGTGAGCTTCCGCTTTACACTCAGCTAATTATTCATCACCACTGATGCGTGTTTACATTCACATTGCTCCTGCACCTGATCCATGACGTGTCACAATTATAATAATAATAATTATAATAATAATAATAAAAACAATCACTCGTGCATAAAGTAAGTAGAACATTTAGTGTTAAAGCTGTTAAAAAAATGAGACTCCAAAACATGAATTATTAACGCTGTCAAACTCTTTAAAGCTGTCAAATAACAATAATAATGTGCTGTCAGTTTGAACTGTCAATCACTTCATTAACCACGCCCCTACAAACATCTAAGCATCTCATTAACCACGCCCCTACAAACATCTAAGCATCTCATTAACCACGCCCCTACAAATATTATCTAATAATCTCGTTAACCACGCCCCTACGAACATCATCTAATCATCTCGTTAACCACGCCCCTATAAACCTCATCTAATCATCTCGTTAGCCACGCCCCTACAAATATTATCTAATAATCTCGTTAACCACGCCCCTACGAACATCATCTAATCATCTCATTAACCACGCCCCTATAAACCTCATCTAATCATCTCGTTAGCCACGCCCCTACAAATATTATCTAATCATCTCATTAAGGACGCCACTACTAATATTATCTAATCATCTCGTTAACCACGCCCCTACAAATATTATCTAATCATCTCATTAAGGACGCCACTACAAACAGCTAATCATCTCGTTAGCCACGCCCCTACAAATATTATCTAATCATCTCGTTAACCACGCCCCTACAAACATCATCTAATCATCTCGTTAACCACGCCCCTACAAATATTATCTAATCATCTCGTTAACCACGCCCCTACGAACATCATCTAATCATCTCGTTAACCACGCCCCTATAAACCTCATCTAATCACCTCATTAAGGACGCCACTACAAACATCTAACCATCTTATTAAGCAAGCGCCTAAATATAACATAAAATAAATAACACTTACATGAATGCTCAAAATACAATTTATTCCCCTTTAATACTTAAACTATATATTTATTTAACTCTTTAAACCTTTAAATCTTGTCCTGTGGAATTAAATTTAAAGTCCGTGTAGGTATTTTTTCTACCTGTGATGTTACCTGCTACTGCTGTTCCTGATTGTAGCCTGTATTCATTTACTACCTTAAAAAATAAAAAATAAGTAAACAAGTAAACAGTCATGAATGTTCCAAGCTCACTCTGTAATTTTAGGTCCAATCTCGATTATCAGAGCTCTGAGTATCGGACGACACCTGATACAGATCTGATGTAGTAACTTTTCGGTTCTCTGCTGTAATATTTATTATTGAGTTTTACTAAACGTCAGACATGATGGCGGTGATTCAGGAAGAGCTGTGTTCTGTTTTAATTTAGTTTTTATTTGTATATCATTATGCATTCCTGCTTGTACGATCAGTCTGTATTTTCTATCCCCTTGTTTTTTCGGCTTCTTGTTTTAAACAGCATGTTGTAGACACAGTCTGAAGCTTTCTCTAGATGTGTAAGTGATGTATTTAAACTGTGTGATGTGGCCGGTCCTGCAGGCGGAGGTGCAGAAGGAGTTGGAGGTTCTTTCTGGACAACAGAGCACCATCGAAACCAAGATGCTGGCTCTACAGAGGATCGGGTGAGTGTGTGGGTGTGGAATTATTCCTCCGAGCAGAAAACAGTGGGATTAATAACCGTTCTTTCATCCGTTATGGTAGAATATTTACCCCTTAGTGCTCTCTGCTGCGCCGTTTCTTTTGGAAACGGAAGCCGCAGATGTTTATATTGGCAATAATTTAAACATGGACATGATTTTAGTTCTTACGAGCTCCTTGAGGTGAAAATTTACTTCTTTTTTTGCATTTTATAGTGTTGAATTTTCAGCTGTATAATGTATTAAAAATGTCAGTGCAAAAATAAAAATAAATCAAAGACGAGTATGCGTTGTTTAGAGAAAGACAAGACGACATTCTGCACTCACATTCTGCATGGGGTGTTTAAGAGCGTGTGTGTGTGTCTATATGTGTGTGTGTGTGTGTGTGTGTGTGTGTGTTTAGGCCCAACCTGCAGCTGATCGAAGGAGATGCTACACAGTTATCCGGGATGATCAGCTTCACCTGCAGCCTGGCGGAGAACGTCAGCAGCAAAGTCAGACAGCTGGACCTCACTAAGGTTTCTCACACTCACACACACACACACACACACACACACACACACACAGAGCTGCACCCATCTCCTTACACACACACAAGTGACTGACGGCAGGTGTGTGTTCCTCACAGAAAAGGCTGTACCAGGCGATCCAGCGCGCTGATGATATTCTGGATTTGAAGTTCTGCACTGACGGCGTTCAGACCGCCCTCCGCAACCATGACTACGAACAAGCCGCCGCCCACATCCACCGCTACCTGTCTCTCGACCAATCAGTGATCGAGCTGAGCAGGCAGGGCGGAGAGAGTGAGACCTTTAACTGATTATAAACGGTTTAAAGCCGGTGTTGTACCTGACACGGACGTGTTCACATACACACTGCATACCCTGTCGATCTGAAGCACTGGTTTCCTAGCAACAGGTTGCCAGGTCGACCTCTAATATTCTGGAGATGTTGAAAATGATTTGTAAATTGTTCGCAGGACGATGATGTCGAGTTTAAATCACTTATTTATTTCAATTACACACCAATTTAATGAACATTTTGTGAAACTCAGCTGCTTCATAATAAAAACTTGAAAGAAAGAGATTCCAAAAACAGACAAATCAGACTAGTGATTCAATTGGGATAAAAGTAATGGCGCCCTATAAAATAAGGAGGAGGAGTTCGTGTGTGTCTGCGGTAGCTGATGCACTGCAGTGGCTGAGCTGCATTAGTGGAAAGGTTCGCGCATACAGCGCTTAGGATGCGCTCTTTGACCTTTTAGTCACCTTTTTTTTCTTTTTCAGCTTTGTGAACTTTTCCTTTTATGGAGTTTTGTCTCTAAATGTGGCTAAATGTAAATGTGCTTGGTAATTTACAGCTGATTGGCATTTATCAACATACGCATCTCAGTACGAAAGAACTTCTTTTTAATCTGGCAGAAAATTTATTTCAGTTTGGCCGCAAAAACATAAGCAAGGTTCAGTGAGTTCATATAAACACGAACAGGGTCTTTTTGCTTCTCTTTAAAACATGAAACATAATCCGTGACTCATATCACATTCAAGATAATGCTAATATATAATTCATAACTTTCTTGTAAGTGTTTTGTTTACTGTGTTAAACACACACATGGTGTATTAATACACCGAGTGACTTTATTAAACACAGAGCTATAATTTTACGAACATGTCCGTGAGGTTAAAGCCGCGTGTAACGCCGGCTATGAGCTTTATTTTTTCCCAGTCCACTCTGCACACACGCTAATTCCCGTGTCACTCGGCAGACACGGCAGTCGACGCCAGTCTCGCTTTGCTGCAGGAGGCGGAGCTTAGTTTGAAAGCACTGGTTACGAAGCGACTAGAGGAAGCGGTTGCCACGGGCGACCTGCCTCAGGTGGAACGCTTCTTTAAAATCCTCCCTCTGCTGGGTCTTCATGAGCAGGGACTCGCACAGTTCGCCCAGTACCTCTGCAGTCAGGTGTGTGTATGTGTGTGTGTGTGTGTGTGTGAGATTATAACCTGCATGGCGTTGGTGTTAAGTCTAATTCCTGAAAGTTCTCAATCTCTCCTCACTCAGTTGGCGAGTAAAGCGGAGGAGAACCTGCTCCTGGCTGTGGGTTCTGATGTCAGTGACCGTCGTGCGCCGCTGATCTTCGCCGACACACTCACTCTACTGCTGGAGGGTAAAAAACACACCACACACACACTCTCACTCTCTAATCACTTATTTTTAAAATGGAAGAAATTACAGAAATTATATAAATTTATTATGCTATAAATTACACTGTGATATGCTTTCCTGTGTGTATCATATATCGTAAGTAATTAGCGGTCAAATTAAGTAAGTAATAAACACAGTGTGTGTGTGTGTGTGTGTGTGTGTTTCTCTGACCATTACAAAGCGCTGACACTGGAGACTCCTTCCATAGCTATTAAATAAACATCTCCTTACAGATCAAGTCCCTGTGAATGAGCTGTCGCTATAGAAACGATAATGAATTAGAACGAGCGCATTAATGTATATAAACCTGCACTACTGTCAGAGATGCTGTTATGGAAAATTAATCAACACCTTCTGACTAGATTCGCCAAAAAATAATAAATCTCTGATTTGCATTTTTGATCTTGGCAAAACAAAAATATTCTCTGTACCGTATTTTTGTCAAATCGTCCATATGAGGTAAAATACAGCCTGTTAATTTAATATTTAGGAATTTAATTCTATAAAAAAAATCTATACAGTCATTAAAATTTCAAGTGTATTAAAATGCAGATGAGTCAGAGTGTGTAACGCATTTGTGTGTGTGTGTGTGTGTGTGTGTGTGTATCTCAGGCATCGCTCGGATCGTGGAGACGCACCAGCCCATAGTGGAGACGTACTACGGCCCGGGCCGACTCTACACACTCCTCACACACCTTCAGAAAGAGTGTGACGCACAGGCGCAGAAAGTGGTGGAGAAGTTCATCCAGCAGAGAGGCTATCGCAACAAAGTGTGTGTTTCCTGTGTTTTTAATTTGGTGTGTGTGTGTTTGTGTGTGTTTGTGTGTTAATGTGATGTTTTGATCTCTCTGTAGTTCCAGGTTGTTCAGAGCAGCATGATGAGAGGCGTGTCCACGGAGAAGATCGAGCCGAGGTACTTTAAACGTGTTTTATAACGATTCTGATTGGTCCGAAGGTGTTGATTAGTTTTCTAGAACAGCAGCTCTGACAGTAGCGCAGCTGCAAATCACAGGTTTATTTATAATTAATGCGCTTGTTCTAATACGTTATCGTTTCTATAGCAACAGCTCATTCACAGGGAAAATAGAAGGAAAAAAATGTGCGTAAACAATAAAATATATCTTGAAGTTTTCTGTAAGGAGATGTTTATGTAAAGTGTGTTTATGTATTATTTATTTATATATGTATTTATTTATTTATTGGGTTTGAATGCATTACCTAAATGTATATCCAGAATTATTGGCACCCTTGGTAAACACGGGTTATAAAAATATCTCGTTATAATGAATTATTAATAATTTCTTAATAAATAAATTAGATACACTATATTACCAAAAGTATTCGGTCACCCATCCAAATGATCAGAATCAGGTGTCCTAATCACTTGGCCTGGCCACAGGTGTATAAAATCAAGCACTTAGGCATGCAGACTGTTTTTACAAACATTTGTGAAAGAATGGGCCGCTCTCAGGAGCTCAGTGAATTCCAGCGTGGAACTGTCATAGGATGCCTGTGCAACAAATCCAGTCGTGAAATTTCCTCACTCCTAAATATTCCACAGTCAACTGTCAGCTTTATCATAACAAAATGGAAGAGTTTGGGAACAACAGCAACTCAGCCACGAAGTGGTAGGCCACGTAAACTGACGGAGAGGGGTCAGCGGATGCTGAAGCGCATAGTGCAAAGAGGTCGTCGACTTTCTTCACAGTCAATTGCTACAGAGCTCCAAACTTCATGTGACCTTCAGATTAGCCCAAGTACAGTACGCAGAGAGCTTCATGGAATGGGTTTCCATGGCCGAGCAGCTGCATCCAAGCCACACATCACCAAGTGCAATGCAAAGCGTCGGATGCAGTGGTGTAAAGCGCCGCCACTGGACTCTAGAGCAGTGGAGACGCGTTCTCTGGAGTGATGAATCACGCTTTTCCATCTGGCAGTCTGATGGACGAGTCTGGGTTTGGAGGTTGCCAGGAGAACGGTACATTTCGGACTGCATTGTGCCGAGTGTGAAATTTGGTGGAGGGGGGATTATGGTGTGGGGTTGTTTTTCAGGAGTTGGGCTTGGCCCCTTAGTTCCAGTGAAAGGAACTTTGAATGCTTCAGGATACCAAAACATTTTGGACAATTCCATGCTCCCAACCTTGTGGGAACAGTTTGGAGCGCGCCCCTTCCTCTTCCAACATGACTGTGCACCAGAGCACAAAGCAAGGTCCATAAAGACATGGATGACAGAGTCTGGTGTGGAGGAACTTGACTGGCCTGCACAGAGTCCTGACCTGAACCCGATAGAACACCTTTGGGATGAATTAGAGCGGAGACTGAGAGCCAGGCCTTCTCGACCAACATCAGTGTGTGACCTCACCAATGCGCTTTTGGAAGAATGGTCAAAAATTCCTATAAACACACTCCTCAACCTTGTGGACAGCCTTCCCAGAAGAGTTGAAGCTGTAATAGCTGCAAAAGGTGGACCGACATCATATTGAACCCTATGGGTTAGGAATGGGATGGCACTTAAGTTCATATGTGAGTCAAGGCAGGTGACCGAATACTTTTGGTAATATAGTGAATATTCTAAGAAATACAAAATCTGTATCAAATAGTATATTGTGTGTGTGTGTGTGTGTGTAGAGAGCTTGACCCGGTGTTATGTGAGGTCACCCTGATGAACTCGAGAGCTGAACTGTACCTGCGCTTCCTGAAGCGGCGCATCACGGCAGATTTTGACGTCGCAGACGCAACAGCGGTTGAGTCAGTGATCCGAGGTAACGAACTCGCTTTAACTTATCTCCAGCTGCACCTACACCACAGGACACTGGAGCCCTGCACAAAGTATTGGCACCCCTCTACCCTGGGCCTGTATATTCGACAGCAGGTGTAACCACATTGTTTACAGGTTAAAATTAACGAATGACGTCGTGGCGTTTTTACAGAGCACCAGCAGTGTTTGGAGCGATTGCTGAAGGATTGTCAGCTCAGCTGCACCATGCAGGAGCTGATTGGTTACTACATCCCCATGGAGGAATACTACATGAGAGAGACTGTGAATAAGGTACACACGCTGATAAAAAAAAAACAACAACACGCATTCTTTATATTGCGTGTTAGAATTTATAAACACCAACAGGTTTTTTTTTTTGTACAGGCAGTCGCCATGGATACAGCCGAGCCGGGTCAGCTGAGCTCCAGCATGGTGGACGACGTGTTTTACATCGTGAAGAAGTGCATCAGCCGAGCGCTGACCAGCGGGAACTCGGACTGCGTGTGCGCGATGATCAATCACGCCATCAGCGTGCTCGAGACGGATTTCAGGTACGCACCTACGATTTCTACAGCTGCCTTCACTGAGAAACAGAAAAACTCTAAACTCACTCATCAAATAATTCTAATACAACAGCAGATGTTAATCTCTGTTTTGATCTTTTCGTTTATACACAAAACACCTTCAACTAAAGATTTCAACATCTGCCTTTAGACTTTCATTATAAGTGAGTTTGGAGTTTTTCTGCTCTTTCCTAGTGCAGCACAAATTCTTGTCTGTGGTAATCTCACACACAAACACACACACACACACACACACACACACACACACATGAGAGAGAGATTAGAGAAAGAAGGTTTCCTTTAGAGCAGTATTTAGTCGCTCTGTTACAACACTTGGGTTCTTAAAATGAATCTTTAGTGAACAGGTTCTCATTTGCATGTGACGCTTTCAGACATTAGTATGAAAAGAAGCAACAGGAAATACATTTATATCGTGTGCGCGTGTGTGTGTGTGTGTGTGTAGGGAAGTGCTGGTGACTAAACTGAGAGCCGGTTATCCAGCCAGCACTCTTCAGGATCTGCATCGTGGTGTCACCAGCGCCGTCAGTCTGATGCAGAGCAGCTTACAGCAGGGAAAAATCCAATCTCTGGGCATCGAGAGTCAGGAACAAGCCAAGACTGCGTACCTGGTGCATAACGTCTCATTACATCTCTGTTTAACTCCATACTGAGGAATTTATATTGTAGGAGTGAAGCATGACTCACTGAAAACAGCTGGATTATAAAAGTGTCAGCTCTTATTAATGAGTTGAGCCAAATGAATTGACTCACTAGAAAGAGCCTGAATTTGAAAGAGTCGACTCTTTTTAGTGAGCTGAGTCAAATGATTTGACTCACTAGAAAGAGCTGGAATTTGAAAGAGTCGACTCTTTTTAGTGAATTGAGTCAAATGATTTGACTCACTAGAAAGAGCTGGAATTCGAAAGAGTCGACTCTTTTTAGTGAATTGAGTCAAATGCTTTGTCTCATTAGAAAGAGCTGGAATTTGAAAGAGTCGACTCTTTTTAGTGAGTTGAGTCAAATCATTTGTCTCTTTAGAAAGAGCCTGAATTTGAAAGAGTCGACTCTTTTTAGTGAGCTGAGTCAAATGATTTGACTCACTAGAAAGAGCTGGAATTCGAAAGAGTTGATTCTTTTTAGTGAATTGAGTCAAATGAATTGACTCACTAGAAAGAGCTGGAATTCGAAAGAGTCGACTCTTTTTAGTGAATTGAGTCAAATGATTTGACTCACTAGAAAGAGCTGGAATTCGAAAGAGTTGATTCTTTTTAGTGAATTGAGTCAAATGAATTGACTCACTAGAAAGAGCTGGAATTCGAAAGAGTCGACTCTTTTTAGTGAGCTGAGTCAAATCATTTGTCTCTTTAGAAAGAGCCTGAATTTGAAAGAGTCGACTCTTTTTAGTGAGCTGAGTCAAATGATCTGACTCACTGAAAAGAGCCAGAACTCATCTCACTAGCCGGTAGAGACTTGAGTTTAGCGATTGGATGTTTCTGTTTATTTGTGTGTTGACCTTTTGGACATTTTGTTCCAGGTGACTCTGAATAACGTGCAGGTCTGCAGTGAGAACATCAGCACTCTGAAAAAGAACCTGGAGGTCTGATTGTTTCTGTAATCTGATATATTAATGCCGTTTTTCTTTAAACCTGTTTCCCGCCCTCTCTCTGACTTCTTTATTGTTTTTCTCTGTCGCTCAGAGTGATTGCACCAAGCTGTTCAGTCAGGTGGCGGGTTCAGAGCAAGCTCAGGCTAAGATAGACAGCTGTCTGTCTGACCTGGTGAACACCTCCAGCAAGCTCAAGGATCTCCTCCAGGTCAGAAAATTACAACATCTGTATTTCAGTTAGAGCTGTGAGAATTTAGACAAAAATAATCCACACCTGAAGGTTTAAGATCCGTCAGTAATCTGTTTGTAGTTTATTAAATCATGTTTCTAAAATTTTTTTTACTCTCTCTTTCTTATTCTTCTTTTGAAACATTAAAGTTCATGATTAAATTGTGATTTTTGCCTTATTGACAGAAATGACTTTTGTGGTTTATATGTGTTTATAAAATTAATTATTAATATTCAAGTGTGTGTGTGTGTGTGTGTGTGTGTGTGTGTGTGTGTGTGTGTGTGTGTGTAGGAGGGTCTTCAGGAGCTGAATAACACGGCTATCAGACCGCAGGTGAAGCCGTGGATCAGCAGCTTCCTGTCTGTTTCACACAATATCGAAGAGGTGAGAAATAAACTCGTTTTGGGAATGATGAGTGACGGGGTGGTGTGATGACGCGGAGTTAATGTTTCCACCCTGACGTTGATTATTTTCCTATAACAGCATGTCCCCAAGTGTTTTATTCCTCTTGTACCACAGCAATAAGTCAACAGTTACATTTATTATTTACTAAAGACATGCACTTTTATCTATTTATAGTTATATTTAGTGTTGTGGAAACAAGTTAGTCCCTGTTGTCACTTACGTTATAGCAGCTATAAACACTTGTTCCCTCACCAGCGCCTCTTTAATCGCTCTCTTCGAGTTAATAAGACAAAAAAACGCAGCTTGTTACGCATGTTACTGAGAAACCGCAGAAAAGAAGCGTAAACTCCTCTGTCCTGAAGACGTCGGAAAACGTAAAGTTACAGCTTTACCTCTGACACTGGAGACTCCTTCCATCAATTTTACATAAACATCTCCTTACATATAAATGATTTCGCACATTTTTTTAAACTGTTTATTATTAATGGAGCATCTGATGTACACGTCCCTGTGAATGCGCTGTTACTATAGAAACGGTAATGTATTAGAACGAGCGCATTAATTATAAATAAACCTGTGATCTGCAGCTGCACTACTGTCAGAGCTGCTGTTATAGGAAATTAATCAACACCTTCGGACCAATCAGAATTTATATATATATTTTTTCATTTCAGGAGGAGTTCAGCGAGTACGAGGCGAACGATCCGTGGGTCCAGCAGCTGGTTGTGCAGCTGGAGCAGCTCATGGCTGAGTTTAAGGTAAAGAAAATGACACTCAGGTGTTCAGTGTGGATGTTTACGGAGACGTGGCGTCTGACAGAGCGCGTGTCCGCAGGTCGGCTTGTCTCCTGTCATCTACGACACGCTGACCAGCCTGATGACCAGCCTGATCGCCATGGAGCTGGAGAAGACCGTCTTTAAATGCACCTTCAGCAGGGTGAGAGTCTCTGTAATTCACTCGCACACCTCAGGGGGGCGTCTCGTTTCTGTAATTACGCCTCCTTCAGTTTCCTCGCTTCTTACCTCCTCCCTCTGAGGACACACGGTTTTACTAAACGTCTTCGCTCACTGAAGCGTCACTTTAATGCTTTCTTTCTCATTCTATCTCCCTGTCTCTCTCTCTCTATCTGTCTCTCTCTCTATCTGTCTCTCTCTGTCTGTTTCTCTCTCTTATTCTGTCTCTATCTGTCTCTCTCTGTCTGTTTCTCTCTCTTATTCTGTCTCTATCTGTCTCTCTCTCTGTCTGTTTCTCTCTCTTATTCTGTCTCTATCTGTCTCTCTCTCTGTCTCTATCTGTCTCTCTCTCTGTCTGTTTCTCTCTCTTATTCTGTCTCTCTGTCTCTCTCTCTCTGTCTGTCTCTCTCTCTCTCTGTCTGTCTCTCTCTGTCTGTCTCTCTCTGTCTGTTTCTCTCTCTTATTCTGTCTCTCTGTCTCTCTCTCTGTCTGTCTCTCTCTATCTGTCTCTCTCTGTCTCTCGCTGTCTGTTTCTCTCTCTTATTCTGTCTCTCTGTCTCTCTCTCTGTCTGTCTCTCTCTCTATCTGTCTCTCTCTGTCTCTCTCTCTATTTGTTTCTCTCTCTTATTCTGTCTCTCTGTCTCTCTCTTTTTATCTCTATCTGCTTGTCTTTCCTCCTTTGTTTCTGTCTGTTTCTCTCATTCTATCTCTCACTCTCTCTTTTTTTCTCTCTCTGTCTCTCTGTCTGTTTCTTTCTCTTATTCTCTCTTTCTGTCTCTCTTTCTATCTCTATCTGTCTGTTTTTCTTCCTTTGTTTCTGTCTGTTTCTCTCTCTTATTCTATCTCTCTCTCACTCTTTGTCTCTATCTGTCTCTCTCTATCAGTTTCTCAATCTTATTCTGTCTCTCTTCTTCTATCTCTACTGTCTGTCTTTCTTCCTTTGTTTCAATTTCTCTCTCTTACTCTATCTCTCACGCCCTCACCCTTTTTCTCTCTGTCTCTCTGTCTGTTTCTCTCCCTTCTTCTGTCTCTCCTTCTACCTGTCTGTCTCTCTTCCTTTGTTTCTGTCTGTGTCTCTCTCTGTCTCTCTCTCTGTGTCTCTGTCTCTCTGTATATATCTCATGCTGTCTTTCTCTCACAATTCAGTTCTCTCTCTCTCTCTGTCTCTCTCTCTCTCTTTCTCTCTCTTTCTCTCTCTTTCTTTCAAAGTCAAAAGGTTGCTTTATTGGCGTGATAAATATTAACATTTGTATTGCTGAAGTTTGGATTCAGACATTGGGAACAAATTAGAAAATAACTACAGAAACAAATAAAGAGAAACAAATTTACATTGATTCATTCAACAATACAGTCAAAAAGAAACACTAGAATGACTCTCTCTCTCTCTCTCTCTCTCTCTCTCTCTCAGTTGGGTGGTCTGCAGTTTGATAAGGAGCTGCGTTCGCTGGTCGCTTATCTCTCCTCCGTCACCTCGTGGACGATTCGGGATAAATTTGCTCGCCTCACTCAGATTGCAACGATCCTCAACCTGGAGAGGGTTCGTACTGTATCTGTGTAAAATCAGCACCTGTGTGTGTTTATATCTGGATCAGAATTTCATCACCTGTAGTCACGTGTTTATAACATTTTGTTCCCTTTGTCTCGTTTCAGGTGTCCGAGATCCTGGATTACTGGGGACCGAATTCGGGGCCCCTGACGTGGCGTCTGACACCGGCCGAGGTTCGACAGGTTCTGGCGCTCAGAGTGGACTTTCGCAGTGAGGACATCAAAAGACTCCGCCTTTAATACGGCCCTGAATCTTACCGCATCGTTTTCAGTTATTTATGATTATAATAGAAGAAGAAAGGTGAATATAATCAAGGGATTTCTTTTCTTTTTTCATTTGTATACTGACTTGATAAGAAGCGTTATTGGGTTTACTGTCATTAAGAGTTGCTGTATCAGTATGTCCATCTTTTTTTTTTTTAATGCTCAGAAACATCACTTCTAATCATCAGAACCAGTTTTGTAGCAAAAAAATAAATAAATAAACAAATAAAACTTCTGTTTTTAAAAAAAAAAAACGGAGTAAAACTGTTCTGCATTGCACCACTGCCATGATCGATTATATTAACGATTAATCGAGTAATCGTTTTTTTTTTTTATTCATAATAAAGTTAGACTTAAGTGATATAACATATCATGCTTAGTGTTTTAAAAAAAAACAGAAATACTTTATTGGGGAAAAAAATAAGAAACCTTTAAAACGACATAAAATACGTAATAATATCCTGGCCTTGTGATTCCAAATGTAGCCTTTTAACCTTATATCAAAAAATAAAAAATAAAGCATCTCATTATTATTCTGTTAAACAACAGTAAATGTAAAACTGCAAACAATTCAAAAAGTTTCAAACAAATGTAATAAATTCGATGTGATAGGACACAGACTGATATAATTTAAGTTATTTACTGCGGTTTGACTTTGACTGCGTATAATTGAATTAATTTGAGTTTTGATTTTCACAATAATTCAGTTCCCATTAAGAAATGTAATGTATTTAATCTCGCCTATTCAAATTAAAATGATAAATAATTCAAAAGGTTCCATCACTCAGTATCCTACAGTGATTATAAATCATTCCTGGATTTGCGTGATCAGTTTCCATGGAAACATGCAAACTCAGAGCAGGAGTTATGACGTTATTATGAAACGTGCGATGAACAGTAATGTGCACGTCAGGAAAAATATTGATGTATTCACATTAATTATCATTTTTATCTACTTTCTGTTTAAGTGGTGAAAAACTCTTTCATAATGCGATGCGAGTGTATCACACACATCATACACATCACACACATCACACACATCCCACACAGCTAAGATTATTCAAAAATGATTCGAATCCGTCTAGTAGAATTTACTGCTCTGTGTCTGGCGGCAGATCTGTGAAACCTGGATGTCTCCTTTTCAGGTGCTGCAGCATTGAACAGCTGCTTTTTCAGGTGTTTTTCACATCTAATATAAAGTATTCCTGCACAACTGACATTCTTTGATCACAGACTCAGACCCTCGCCCGTGCACTGCCGCGCCTAACCCTAACCCGCCATTTTCCCAAATACTCGAAACGGTAAATTTGTAATCGAGGATTAAATATTTTTATTGGCAGAGAAGTGAGTCAAAATAACTTCCACTTCTGATTTTCAGTCTTTACCCTGATCTCTCATTTCACGCTCCCAGCTCTCTGTGTGCTTTACCTTTTATGGAGTTTTGTGGGCGTCGCTAAATGCAAATGAGCTGTGTGTGTCAGGAATCCGATGCTTTACAGGTGATCAACAGAAATGTGATTAAAGAACATCAATTCACAATTTTAGGTTGTTTCTGGTGTAAATGTCTAAAAAGTGTACAGAATATTATTGTGCGATTATCATCTCAGCGCTCTAAAGCTGATAAACTAGAATAAAAAGTCACTGAGATAAAATTTTGTAAAACTCGTAGTTGAATATTTTGCTTCTCTAACTCTGCTTTATGAATATTAATGAGCAGGGGGCGTCGCCGGTGAAACAGGCTGTGAGTTGGAGAGGCAGGAAATAAGGTTTTGCAGGAATTTAATAAAAAATAAAAACACAAACATTTTAATAGGAATAACACAAGTGCCTGAAAATATTACAGGATCACTACATCAAAAAAATAGACTTGAATTTGTTTGAAATCTCTCTATTTTTTTTTTTTTACTCCAAATCCTCAGTTCATTTTAACAAACAGCGAAGATCCACAGATTTGGATCGAATCCTCAGATCGATCCACTCGCATCGAAACATGACAACAAACAGGATGTTAAATACAGAATAATGAAACTCATGTAATGATGGAACAGTCTGAGAGAGAGAGTGAAGGTTACGCTGAATTTATACAAACGCTGGCAATCGTGAAAACTAACTAAAAACAAACAAACAAAAAAAAAACAAAAATTCATACAGAGATTTAAAAAAGTGTCTATTGTAGGCTTCAGTCTGTTCTGCACTCGCTGTGTTTCGGTCACAAACGTACAAAATGTACGACTATCTTATTTATTAGCTACAGATTGCGTACGATGAAATCTCAGCGTTATCTTCCCACAGGTTCGTCTGCTGTTAAAAATAAATCAGTGACAAAATCACCACGTTCATCGCCACTCCACTCTGATACTGAAATCCCACTCGTCTGACTCATTAGCTAACCGACTAGCTTAGTTATCTCATCTTAACCATATCAGGCTGTTAGGAATGCCAGGAGGTCATGAGGGCGTGTCCAGGATTTGCATAATCATACATATTCATAACTCATGACCTCGATTTAGACGTTCCAGGGCCAATTTTAGTCATTACTTAGGCTTTAAAATCATTGTGAACAATTTATTTTTCCACTATTCATTCATTTAAACGGTTTAAAACGATCTCCGCTGTCTTCACGTCTCTGACTTTTCACAGACGCGATGTCGGTATCGGATCGGTACCAGAACTCTGATATCAGTATTGTGTCACAAATGGAGAAGGTCACAGGTGCATCACTGAACGCAAAAACAAACAAACTAAAAAGACGGGAAGTTGGGAAGTTCATCGTGAGAAGTAACGCCGTCGCCATCTTCAGAACACACTCTTTGGGAAAGAAAAAAAAAAAAAGGTACTTAACTGTACTTTTCTTTGTTGTTTCCTTGTGGAACTATGAAGAGGAGACATTTTTGTACCTTCAGTCTGTATAGTTCACCTGGAAATGTGGATATAGTGACCTTAAAGTACATAAACGGACCGTAATTAACTTAAACCTTAAATTTACCTACAAACTAAAGGTACATAAAGTGTACTTGGCAGTACCGACCCAGAGGCAAAGCACGGTACCATCTGGTACCCTTTGGTACTTTTTGGTACCTTTTTTGTCTGAGTGTGTAGGGCTGAGTGATGTGGTGATCCGATATCGATATAACTCCAACAGAACAGACTGAGCAATTCAATTTAATTTCCTTATTAAATATTGTATAAAAATGTCTGAATTTATCCGTTTCTCTAATACAGCTCTGTTAGGGGCGGGGTCATGAATGCAGGGGGGCGTGTCCATATTTGCATACTCATGCATATTTATAAGTCATGATGAGGACGTTTCCTTTCTTGGGTATTACAACATCGTGAACAATGAATTTTTTTTCCGGTAATTTCACTGATGTTTCACAGAACTCGTAAATGTGTGAGTTACCAAACTTTTTTTTTTTTTTTTTTGACACATCACCATCACCCTTTCCTAATTTTTTTTCTCCTAAAAATTGAAAATTTAAACAAAACAAAACAAAAACAAACAAAACAAAAAATTTAAACAAAACAAAAAATTTTAAACAAAAACAAAAAATTTAAACACCCCCCAACAACACAACACGACACGACATTGTTCTGTGGGTCCGGGGTTTTGTTTTGTTTTGTTTTGTTTGTTTTGTCAGACTTTCTTCCGAACCGCCCCGATACCGGACAGCACGCGGTCGCGATCGCGGAGCTCCTCCTGCAGCCGCGCTTCGCTGACGCGCAGCTGACGGATGGTGTTCTTCATCTCCTTCATCTTCACCTCCATGAGGGCGATGATGTCGCGCTGCTCGTTGAGCTTCCTCAGGAGCTCGGCTGAGGTCGTGCCGTTGGTCAGGGAGTACGAGTGCTCGTCTCCGCACAGCGCCAGGAGCGGACCGGGCTGATCCGGTACCACCGTCACCACCACCTCCGCCGTGTCCTCAGACTTGAGCGCCGGAGCTGGTAGTGATAACGATGATGCTGATGATGATGCTGATGCTGATGATGATGATGATGATGCTGATGATGATGATGATACAGTGACGGGTGAGATGTATTGCCCGTTCTGTCCGATCTGCACCACGAACTCGGGCTCGCTCTGCGCCTCACTGTGGATTGCGCCGACGCTGGTGAGAATGGGCGCAGACGCAGGCGCAGGCGCAGACGCAGGCGCAGACGCAGCGTACACCTTCCTGCCCCTGCCGCGCCGACTTCTCCTCTCGTTCACTCCGCGTAACGGGAAGAGCGTCGGGACTCGGATGGTGTAGGTCTTCCTGCCCCCGGGGAAGTGCACGCTGCACACGCGGTGCCCTGTAGTGGGCTGGAAGGTGCTGAAGCAGCCGCTCACTCCGGCCCTGGAGATGTTCTTCAGCCAGATCTCCCTCTGCGTCGGGTCTTTCGGGAACGTGTAGAACCGGAGCTCGCGGTCCCGGTGTGAGTTATTATAACATCCGGGCACGCAGCACGTGAAGCCTGGCATAACGGCGCCGCTCGCTTTTTTCACTAATTTACCTAAATTATTAATTTTATTATTTCCTCCTCCACAGCAGCCTCACACAAGTTTCAGTTGATTTTGTTTTGTTGATCTCCTTCGTGCGCTGTTATCAAACGCAGCGGCCTAAAAGCGGAACTACACGTCCCACAATACTTACGACTTCCTGTTTTGTTTTTCTCGAAGCGCGTTCATGAGCGTCAAGTCTGCGCGCAATATGCGCATGTTCGAGACCTTTCTCTCCTCGTAAACAAAAGCACTGCTTCAGGACTGTACTGTAACTGTAACTGAAATATATCTCAAGATTTAATAAAATAATATTTAATTCTTTAACAAATATAGAAAAGAAGCAACTCTTCATGGAATAAAGGACTCTTGTTGTTTAAGATTTAACTGTTTTTTTTTTTATTTTATTTTTGGAAGAAGGGAAAAAAGTGATGGATGATTTTACTGGAACTGATTTTAAAAACTAAATAAAGCTTCTGTTAGTAAATTTTATTTTAAATTCATACAGTTATTAAAAGGATCAAATTAAAAATCTATATGGAATACAGAATTTTCTTCAATATTGTTAAATTCTTAAATATTGTTCAATTTAAAAAAAAAGAAGACTTTGTAGACTTTTATTTATCAAATTTACAAAATAGAATAAAATCATAAATATGCATAAAAATAAATCTACAAAAGGTTTGTTTTTTGTACAAATAACTGTCTAGCTATAAGCTTTTGATTTTAATAATTAAATGTTAAAATTGTGAACATTAATTTTGTTCAGAAACACAAAAAGTGGACATTAAAGCATTTAGTTATTTTGTGAAAGCGAAAAAAGTAAACAAAATCTTAATTATTCAGACAAATATATATTCAAAATGTTTTAAAGATGTACTATTTAAACTCACACACTTAAACATTTAAAAAATATGAAGCTAAGAAATCACAAATATTCATAAATAAAATAAATACACAAAAGGTTTGTTTTGTGCTTTTTTTAAAATTTATATATTTAAATTTTTTAAATTTGGACAGTTACTCTTTTGTGCAAAAAGAGAAAAAAGTAATTATCGCTACATTTATTTATTTTTTTTGAAGGTGAAATTTAGCCAGAATTACAGTTTATGAGAAACAAACAGTACATATTTATAAATAAAAAATAAAAACTTGGTAAATATTCAGACAAATAAATATACAAACGATTTGTTTTTATTTAAATATTACGCTAAATAATATGTACACTACGCTACAACATCAGTTAAGAACAAATAATGTCCATATTTAAAAAAAAAAATAATAATAAATAAATAAATATATAATTTTTTTCTGCGCATTAACGGCGCATTAGTGTAGGCTAATTACCCGGAAGTGAAACTACAAAACTACATATCCCATGAGGCACGCGCGAGCGCAGGTCTGCGCGGGAGATGACGTCATTACTGAGTCTGTTTGAATCTCTTGTTGTCGTTGAAAGTGAAGAAGCTCAGCGCTAGTCAAACTTTAGAGATAATTTCGTTTTTTAAAATATTTAAAGGAAATTTCAGATGGACTCTGCGGAGGAGGAGGATGTGTCTGCTCGAGTTTTACTCAGAAATGTTCTTCACACAGAAATACAGCGGTCTCCAGTCACCAGGAGGTGATTTTACTGCACTGCTTTATGCTAGTTAGCATAGCATAGCATAGCATAGCGGTTAGCATAGCAGTCTGTTTCTTCTTTTTATAATAATAATAATAAACCTTTAAAGAGTAAAAAATGGGTTATGATCACATTTTAAACTCTTTGGCCTCGTTGTCAGAGCGGATTTCTGTGATTTAGCATGTTTACTATGACATGCTGGTTGGGTGCAAAAGTTTTCGCACCCCACACTGTTTCTTAGTGTAAACAATAATAATAATATAATGGATCATCATCTAAATATTTTTTTTAAAGAAGTTACAAATGAAATCTTGGGTGTATTCACAGTTCAAATCATGACTTAACAATCACAACAAAATATTTTAAAAAGACTCAAACAAATAAACAAAAACAAACAGATCATATTTATATATTTATATATTTATCACACCCTGAAAAGGGGATGCAAACTTTTGAACTTTAATCCTTTTCACTGTTTTAAGTATTAATATCTTAACACGTGCAAATTTTGTTGCAGGAACCTTAACGAAGCCAAACACACACACACACACACACACTAGTTATCTTGTTAGTGTTCATTACATTCAGTTTGTCCTAAGGGGGGCACAAACTTTTGCACGCAGTGCAGAGTAAGTATTTTGACTGCGCTTCCTTTTGAACTGGATCCGTTCATCTTCTGTAGTGTGTAAGTTTATAGTTTTATGATTTGAAATGAAAATATTGAAAAGACTAAACACTGAAAAGGAGAAAGGAAAAATAAATTGTGTGAAATGTTTTAATATTTTTATTGTTTTAAAGTCAAAAACTTTAGCATCAATTCAGCTTCTTCTGGTTAGTTTATAATTAATGATATATATTTATTTATTTATTAATTATAATATTCACAATATCTCAGAAAAGTATTAATCAGGATATAGATATTGTATGATCATTTAGTCCAGCTCTAACATTAACGAATTTTTATTTGCCAGAAATGTAGAATTTTTTTGTCTCACGTCGTTAATGAATCTTCGTGTCCTTCAGCGTGTCTCGTGATCTGCGACTGTCGCGAGTTCGGAGGAGCTCCAGACTGAGGAACGCGCCCGAGACGCCTCACGACGCTCTCCGTAACAAACTCAAACAGAAGCTCCATGAGGTACGACTCGCTTTTACGGACTTTTGTTTACGACGCTGAACACTTTAACCCGCTTTTAAAGCTTACGTTTAAAATCTGATCCGAGTCCAGACGGCGGTTCAGTCTCCGCTCCCACCCAGTAAACGTGCGAGGTCTCAGGGCAGGACGCTGAACACGCCGGCGGTGCTTCCCTCCCCTGCGCTGTACGATGATGACGTCACGCCTCGCGGGCTCCTCAGGGGCATCATCCAGACCGGTGAGTTTTTTCACTTCGTTTCGATTCGATTCGATTTGATTCGCTCGGACGTGACGTGTGATCAGTGAACGCGTCGTGAACTTCTTTGTCGCGCTTTTCAGAACCGGAGGCGTCTCTGCTGCTGTCTGGTCAGACTGCGCTACCTCAGGAGGATCAGCAGGACGTCGAGACCAGTATCCATAGCAACAGACGCAGGTGGGCGTGTCTACCATCTACTGAGAAACTAATCCCACCCGGATAGGGCTGCTGATGAATAAATCCGTGAATTCTGTGAATTTATACACAGCAATGTTTTATTACACACTAATAACGACATCCAAATAATTCTAATAAAGCAGCGTGTAAAGCACAGACCTCTGATAAATAAATAAATAAATAAATAAATAAATAAACACCACACCTGTTTAAAGGTGCATTAAGTAAGATTAGGACTCCGCCCACATCCAGAAAACTCCGCCCTCGGGATTTTTAGTGGCCTGGAGAGTATAAAATGGCTGACAGGAGCAGCATCCAAATATAAAAAAGCAATATATATATATATATATATATATATATATATATATATATATATATATATATATATATATATATGTATATTTAATTTTATTATTATTATTTTTTATTTATTTTTTTTTTTTTATAATTTCCTAAATATCTTGCAGGTTATTTGTACAAGTAAGAACTTTAAAAAATCGACTATCACCTTTAATGACTAACTCGGGGGAAATGTTTACGGTTTTATTCTGATGTGTGTGTGTGTGTGTGTGTGTGTGTGTGTGTGTGTGTGTGTGTGTGTGTTCTCTCAGTGACGGCGTGTCAGGACTCGAGCTGCCTGACTTAGCGACAGAGCCGCTGACTCACGTGATCCGGGGGATGAGCCGCAGGAGGCCGCCGCCCACTTTTAACGTCTCCGCCTTCGAGAAACAACTGGACCAGCCATCAGGTTCTAAACCGCAGAGCGCCGTTTAGACGTTAACTTTTATTCCGGTTTATGCAGAATGATCCAGGATGAGATTTATAGTACAATAACAGTTTCTGGGATCTGATCAGAATCAAGAAAAGGTCCATGATGGCTTAATCATCTTACAATGTAGTTATTTTTCATACAGTTTTTTTTTTGTATAGCGTTTTTTTTTTTTTTTGCAGTAATCATCGTCACACAGCGTCACGCAGTTACCTGCTCTGCACGTACACTATATTACCAAAAGTATTCGGTCACCCATCCAAATGATCAGAATCAGGTGTCCTAATCACTTGGCCTGGCCACAGGTGTATAAAATCAAGCACTTAGGCATGCAGACTGTTTTTACAAACATTTGTGAAAGAATGGGCCGCTCTCAGGAGCTCAGTGAATTCCAGCGTGGAACTGTCATAGGATGCCACCTGTGCAACAAATCCAGTCGTGAAATTTCCTCGCTCCTAAATATTCCACAGTCAACTGTCAGCTTTATCATAACAAAATGGAAGAGTTTGGGAACAACAGCAACTCAGCCACGAAGTGGTAGGCCACGTAAACTGACGGAGAGGGGTCAGCGGATGCTGAAGCGCATAGTGCAAAGAGGTCGTTGACTTTCTTCACAGTCAATTGCTACAGAGCTCCAAACTTCATGTGACCTTCAGATTAGCCCAAGTACAGTACGCAGAGAGCTTCATGGAATGGGTTTCCATGGCCGAGCAGCTGCATCCAAGCCACACATCACCAAGTGCAATGCAAAGCGTCGGATGCAGTGGTGTAAAGCGCCGCCACTGGACTCTAGAGCAGTGGAGACGCGTTCTCTGGAGTGATGAATCACGCTTTTCCATCTGGCAATCTGATGGACGAGTCTGGGTTTGGAGGTTGCCAGGAGAACGGTACATTTCGGACTGCATTGTGCCGAGTGTGAAATTTGGTGGAGGAGGAATTATGGTGTGGGGTTGTTTTTCAGGAGTTGGGCTTGGCCCCTTAGTTCCAGTGAAAGGAACTTTGAATGCTTCAGGATACCAAAACATTTTGGACAATTCCATGCTCCCAACCTTGTGGGAACAGTTTGGAGCGGCCCCTTCCTCTTCCAACATGACTGTGCACCAGTGCACAAAGCAAGGTCCATAAAGACATGGATGACAGAGTCTGGTGTGGAGGAACTTGACTGGCCTGCACAGAGTCCTGACCTGAACCCGATAGAACACCTTTGGGATGAATTAGAGCGGAGACTGAGAGCCAGGCCTTCTCGACCAACATCAGTGTGTGACCTCACCAGTGCGCTTTTGGAAGAATGGTCAAAAATTCCTATAAACACACTCCTCAACCTTGTGGACAGCCTTCCCAGAAGAGTTGAAGCTGTAATAGCTGCAAAAGGTGGACCGACATCAAATTGAACCCTATGGGTTAGGAATGGGATGGCACTTAAGTTCATATGTGAGTCAAGGCAGGTGACCGAATACTTTTGGTAATATAGTGTAGATGTGACTGAATGATATCAGTGCAGAAGAATAACAGGAGAAAAACGGGTTTTATTCTATTGCAGGTGAAGAAGAGGAGACGGACGTCCCTCAGGAGAATCCAGATCTCAGTAAGGAACAGGATCTCTCCGCTGGCTCGAAAAGGTAAAGGACTTCACGCCGTCAGTCAGGGCTTTTAGGGCGCCAGTAGCTTTACTCGGGGTAGTGGGGTAATTAATCTGTAATCTCTACAGGTGCTACTATGTGATTTTTTTTATTTCCGTTACGTCGTCTGTGTGTTTTTCTGCCTCTATCTCACAGAAAATTTGAAGAACTCAGTGATAATTGTAGTTTTAGTTCTCTCTGTGGTTTTACGAGCAGATATCGCTAATTTTGTAAAAGAGGATAAGAGAGGGATAAGATAAGAAAGGAGAAGAGAGAATAGGATAAGAGAAGACAAGATAAGAGAGGAGAGGATAAGAGAGGAGAGGATAAGAGAGGAGAGGATAAGAGAGGAGAGGATAAGAGAGGATAGGATAAGAGAAGAGAGGAGAGGAGAGGATAAGAGAGGACAAGAGAAGAGAGGAGAGGATAAGAGAAGAGAGGAGAGGAGAGGATAAGAGAGGAGAGGATAGGATAGGATAAGAGAGGAGAGGATAAGAGAAGAGAGGAGAGGATAGGATAAGAGAGGAGAGGATAAGAGAAGAGAGGAGAGGATAGGAGAGGACAAGAGAGGACAAGAGAAGAGAGGATGAGGATAAGAGAAGAGAGGTTAAGAGAAGGGGGGATAAGAGGAGAAGAGAAGAGAGGATAGGACAAGAGAAGAGAGGATAGGACAAGAGAAGAGAGGATAGGACAAGAGAAGAGAGGATAGGATAAGAGAAGGGAGGAGAAGAGAAGAGAAGAGAAGGGAGGAGAAGAGAAGAGAAGGGAGGAGAAGAGAGGACAAGAGAAGAGAGGATAGGACAAGAGAAGAGAGGATAGGATAAGAGAAGAGAGGATAGGATAAGAGAAGGGAGGAGAAGAGAAGAGAAGGGAGGAGAAGAGAGGAGAAGAGAAGGGAGGAGAAGAGAGGAGAAGAGAAGGGAGGATAAGAGAAGATAAATACCTTTATTGATTCCCTGTAGACACAGCAGCACAAGTAATAGGAGTAACATCAAAGAAAAGAAAAGAATTTCCATAAATACCTATAAAATAGAAACAATAGAAATGATAAAATAGATGTGTGTATGTAAACATGCCAGAGTTCTATTTGCATATGTAAATGTCAGGGCTGCACAATACATCGAAATATCACAAATACATGAATGATTTTAATATTTCAAAAATTCAAAGCTTTATGGCGATGAATATAATTTAAATTGATTTTACACACTTATGGAATTATCATATCGCATTATTTAACAAGTTATTGCGTTTTTCTTCAGCATCGTGCAGCTTTAATACATGTGCGTGTGTAATAAATATTTATTCTCTGTGCATAAACCATGCTTTAAACGAGCTGCTTGTATTTAGCCGTGATCAGACGGGATTAGATCAACGACAGGATTAGATCTACATTGGGATTAGATTTACATTCGGATTAGATTTACATTAGGATTAGATCTCCATTGGGATTAGATTTACACTGGGATTAGATTTACATTAGGATTAGATCTGCATTAGTATTAGATCTACATTGGGATTAGATTTACACTGAGATTAGATCTACATTGGGATTAGATCTACATTGGGATTAGATCTACATTAGGATTAGATCTGCATTAGTATTAGATCTACATTGGGATTAGATTTACACTGGGATTAGATCTACATTGGGATTAGATCTACATTAGAATTAGATCTGCATTGGGATTAGATTTGCATTAGTATTAGATCTACATTGGGATTAGATTTACACTGGGATTAGATCTACATTGGGATTAGATCTACATTAGAATTAGATCTGCATTGGGATTAGATTTGCATTGGGATTAGATCTATTTTGGGATTAGATCTACATTAGGATTAGATCTGCATTGGGATTAGATCTGCATTAGAATTAGATCTACATTCGGATTAGATCTACATTAGAATTAGATCTACATTGGGATTAGATCTACATTAGAATTAGATTTACATTTGGATTAGATTTACATTTGGATTAGATTTACATTAGAATTAGATCTGCATTAAGATTAGATCTGCATTAAGATTAGATCTGCATTAAGATTAGATCTGCATTGGGATTAGATCTGCATTAAGATTAGATCTGCATTAAGATTAGATCTGCATTGGGATTAGATCTACATTGGGATTAGATCTACATTAGAATTAGATTTACATTTGGATTAGATTTACATTTGGATTAGATTTACATTCGGATTAGATTTACATTAGAATTAGATCTACATTGGGATTAGATCTGCATTAAGATTAGATCTACACTGGGATTATAATTTCCACACACTCATCTGTGATTTTATTTCCCTCCAGTTCTGCCATTTCTCTTCCTCTGGGAAAATTACAGAACAAATTACTATAAATTTTTTTGAGTCTGAATTTATTATTTTTTAAATTTATTTATTTTAATTTTTTTTTTTTTAATGGGATAAATGGGATTTTTTTGTCCTCTGCTACTTGCTACATTTATACAAAACCCCACATTATATTCCCCCGTCTCTATATCACCTCGTTCAGTTTTAGACACTACAGAATAAATAAACGCGATCACATGACCGCGTGCGATTTCACAGACAGAACGAGTCTCTCGTCACACGGGTTTATACGAGTGACGTCCGGATGCACGAGCTTTATCTCAGAGGAGACGTGTGAAAATATCGTCACAGACGTCACCCTGAGAAACTAATCCCGTCCGAATACGGCTTAGGATTAAACCCCTGATCTAATCGCCTGCTGTGGAGCAAACATTCGAGTTTTTTTTAATAAATAAAAGCAGTAAATGTTTTAAATAAGGCTAATGACTGAAATATTCTCAGGATTTATTAAATAAGTAAATAAATTTTATTACTAGTGCACTTTTAGTTTATAAAATTCACCTTTAATGTATTTAAATCTTCTCTCAAAACTTATTTCTCTAGGATAGCTTTTCCTTGATTATTTTTTTTATTATTCAATTATTATTATTGTTATTTTGAATTATATTTTATTATTAACTGTCTTTGATGCATGCTTATTTACTATGTTTTTATTATTATTATTATTACATTTAAACACAGCTTACTCTGACCAAAGTTCTGTACAAAAGACATAAAAACATATTATTTAAAAAAATAAAATGAATCAAAATGAATAAATAAATAAACATATTATAAAAATACATAATTTAATAGAATTTCTATTCGCTACAGCTGATGGATGGAGAAATAACCAGGTCTCTGATGCACGAAACATAATCGTAATTAGACTTTTACACAAATATACAAAAATAAAATATTATTTTATAATTAAAAATGTTTGGGGTCTGTATCTCTGACACGTAAACACTACAGGCTCCAAACTAGGGCTGTTTAATTACTTATTTATTTTTGGAAAGTTTAAAATTTGAGTGTGTCATGAATATTGATGAGCGTGGAATGAATATTAATGAGTGCGTCGTGAATATTAATGAGTGTGTCATGAATATTAATGAGTGTGCTATTGTACAGCCCCAGACGGAGTGAACATTAGCAGTAGCTCTATTTTATTTTTCACATAAAAGCAATAAAAGTTATTTATGATTTTTTTTCCACGCTAACGATTCTTCTCGTCTTCCTGTCGCTAATAATTAACTCTATTTTTTATTTATTAATTTACTTTCCTAGCCGAGCCACATAAACACTCGCCGTGTCTCGTTTTCACACGCGAATGATTCCCAGGATCGCGTGACTCTTAAACGACTTCCTGTTCAGGTTTTCACGCTCGCTACACACGTGTTATTGTTTTTGTCTTCTCTGCCTCAGCGTCCTCAGCCTCACCTTGAAGACGCCGTTCGTGAGCCTTCGGTCCGAGAGGGCGGGACTGAGGCGAAAAGCGGCCGGGCGACGGACGCAGGTTTCCGTGGACGCGTTTGACGAAGCCGTCGAGAAACGTTTAGAGAGACGTCACAACCAAGGTGCTGCACTGATCTCCTCTCTCACGCCACAGCTGAATTCTGCACTCTGATTGGTCAGAAGCTGTTGATTAGTTTTCTATAACAGCAGCTCTGACAGTAGTGACAGGTTTATTTATGATCAATGCGCTCGCTCTGATACGTTATCGTTTCGGAAACGTTTATTTATAAGTGTGCGTTACGATTTCATGACTTTATTTGCATTAACAAAATGTCCATATAGCCAGCTCCAGAATTATTGGCACCCCTGGTAAATATGGGTTAAAAAATAAAATTATAAAAATGTCTAGTTTTTACACTTTCTCAGTAACATGACAATCTTTGTGTCTTTTTTTTTTATTATTATTATTTTTTGTTGTTATAAATAATACAGACTTGTTTAATATTCATAAACAAATACATTAATTATAATAGATTTGTTTTTATATTCTTGTTTTTATGTATGAATAAAATATAATAAATATTTACTATTCATTTTTTTTAAAAAAGTTTTTTATTTTGTTATTTTAAATAAAATATTTAACATTGAAAACAAATTTGAAAATTAAAAAATTTAGCATTTTAGTTTTTAAAAATTAAGTACAAAATTTTAACATTCAATCAGCTGCTTTCACTCAGTTTGTAATTATTTTTTAAAAATTTTAAAAATGTTAGATGTTAAATTGTTAAATTTTCAGTTTAATTATTTCAGTTACAATTATATAAATTATAAAATTAAATGTACAGTTTTACAATTTTAAAGATTAAGTACAAAAATCAGCTGCTTTTTAAATTTTTACAATTTTTTAAAAAAAATTTTAATGTAGTAAAGATTTTTGTAAAATTTTAAATTGTTACATTTTCAATTTAATTATTTCAGTTACAATTATATAAATTATAAAATTAAATGTAGGGTTTTACAATGTTATATATTAAGTACAAAATTTTAACATCTTATTTGTCAGTTTGTGATTTTGTTGAAAATGTAAAATGGTTTATATAAATAAATAAACAATCAAATAAACAAACAAACAAATAAATAAATAACTTTCCCGAAAACGTATTGTGACATAATTTATCACGATATTGATATTGTAATCATGATATCGCTCAGACCTACTCATGAAGCTCTTCCTCTTTTCTTTTATTTATTTATTTATTTGTTTGTTTGTTTTTGTGGTTTGTTTATCAGATTATACGGTCGTGCAGGATGGAAGAACTCTCCAGGACTCGGACTGGCACAAGTTCACTCTGGGTTTGAGCAACGTCACGGTGCCGGATCTCACCACAGACGTGGTGATGAGCAACACGGAGCTCTACGCCCAGCCGCGGGCCTCGGTGTCCGAGCTGAGAGACGCTGATGGAGGAGTTACGGAAGCTGAGATGAAGAGAGATGATGATGATGATGATGATGATGATGAACTTCAAGATGTCGTCCAGGATGAACAAAACGTGTGTGAGAGCAACGTCTCTAAACCTCAGCCAGATCCTTCAGAACACCCGGAACTGGATTCTCAGAGTCAGGACGAGGTGGAAATGACGTCTCCGTCACATGAGAACGAGGCCGTGTCCTTGTGTCCCGAGGATATCCCGTTCGCTCCGACCCAGGCCATGATGGACCGCGTGTCTCAGATTCAAGAGCAGGACGAGGAGCGCGAGTCTGCGATACAGGAAGCTCAGGTGGAAGAAATGGACCAGAGAGAAGATGCGAGCCTTCGGGAGGAGGAGGAGGAGGAGGAGGAGGAGGAGACGTCACATCTGCCTCAGCGAATCACACGGAGAGCGTACCACTCCGAGGGCGGAGCCTTCAGGAATGGAGTGATGGAAAGAGGCAGAAGTACGAAGAGCCTCGGAATGATTCAGGATCCGACGGAGAAACGTGAGGAATCATCAGAAGGTAAAATGTGTTGTATAATAATAAATATTTCATCGTTTACTTAGAGGTAAAGGCATCTCAGACGCAAAATTAGATTTTAAAATATTTAATTTAATATCTAACACATACGTTAGTATAAAATTGATTTGTGGGCGGAGCTACATATTATCGCAGTTTGTGATGTCACTACTTAAGCATTAACGGTTGACCGTGTTGTAAAAGAACCCGCTTTAGCTGCAGATTTAAGCTGCGTTTAAGCTTAATTAACATTAATTTTGTTAAAGAATTATGTTGATTATAAATAGATGGTAGTTATGACAGTGGTATAGTGTGTGTTACATATTTGCATACTCATGCATATTCATAGAGCCTGCTGTTTTTAATGATGGAAGGTGAAGGTGAAGGTGTAGTGACGGGCAACGTTTAAAGTTCTGCTCCAGGATTTTAATGTTATAATTTCGCTTTACTGTGTCTGTATTTAAAAAAAGAAAGAAAGAAAAGCTCCAAACTCACACAGTCTTGCTGCAAACGTTGATCTCCGCTGTTAAACGGTTAAATTATACGACTATAAAAACAAAACACAAATATAAATCTGCAGCCGTTCCACAGGAACAGCATGAGAGAAAATCTTCCCAAAGCTGTTCTTATGGACTTTTATGAACTTTCCAACAGTAAAAATTAGTTCTGTAGTAGTAACTTTACACTTTCCTGAAGGTTTTGTGTTTCCGTACGCCATCAGAGACACACAACTCACAATTTCCTCCCTCTGAAAAAGTAGTTCTATGTCATTTATACACAAAAGTGCAAAAGTCTTAGGCACATGTAAAGAAATGCTGTAGAGGAAAGACGCCTTCAAAAATAATGAAATTAAATGTTTCTACATTTTAAAAAAAATCCTATAAAGAGCAGTAAACAGTAATAAATGAAATAAAGTCAGTATTTAATGTGACGATCCTTCACTTTAAATAAATAAAGCAGTATCTCAGGTGCAGTGTGTGCAGTTTTATAAGGAAATGAGCTGGAAGTGTTACTGAGCATCTTGCAGAAGCAGCCACAGTTCTTCTGGAGACTTTGACTGTCGACTCGCTTCTTATTTCTGCAGCGAAACCCAGCAGCCTTCATTATGTTTTTATCTGAAAAGTGTCTCTTATGGAATCTGCTGCTTTCTTTACTGACATACAAACATTTTTCTGTAACGTTTCATTCTGTGCTGGAAAACTAATGTTTGGAATCT